>NC_132878.1:30285760-30418260 GCF_030463535.1 Salminus brasiliensis
GTGTCCTTTTAAGAGCAATATTTACTTTATTTTTAATATTTACACTCCTGGTGTCCTGCTTTTAGTTTACAAAAGCAAAATGGAAAGATACACCCTGCTGACACTTTGAAAAGGCTCACAAGGTCTGTGTTTTTGGAAGAGTATGACTTGCAAGAAAGTAAGAGAGGTTTAATTTACATTATTGTTCACATGATTAATACTAATCAAATGTGTGTACTATAACATATTTTTTCTTAAATCCTTATATATACACACATTTATAGAACTGTACTTGTTAAAAAACGTTACTTCAGTTGGGTGTGACTGAGATGTGACGAAGCTTTAATTAAGTGTAGGTTCTTTTGACCTTTACGATTAGATAACTAATTGTGTAATATAAGCCTTCCGTGGCCTTACAAAGAAGTTTAATCAAGTATGCTATTAGTATACTTCTTTCAACTAAAATTATGCGAATATGCTTTTAGTTTACTTTGTGTGTACTTATCAGAGGTATAGTAACCAAAATTATACTTAAGTATACTTAAGGCAAATAATTGCTTAAAGTACAGAAACATGCACATACACACAAAACACACACAACTTGATTAACCAAAACTGTCTTTTTAATTAGACAAAACACATTGATTATCTACTACTCTGTTCCACCTTTTACATAATCCTCTTCTAAAACTGTATTCGAAATGATTGTTGTTAAGACATTGTGCTCAACCTTTTATCTTTTGTCTCATTGAGAGCTTTGGTGTACGAAATACTGTTAGTTAAAAACAAAAGACTAATAGAGACAAAAATGTAATAGCAACAACTACATAAAACAGAGATTCATGCCATGCTAAATCGATTTTTTTTTATTCCCCAAATGACTTTAACCAGTTGTGTTAGTGTTGTATAGGTTACACAACTCATGTTTGTTGGTACCTCAGATGGAACCAGTATGTTTTGACATGAAATTAGTAAGAAAAAGGAAGAAATGGCTGATAATAAATCAAAAGGTATCATAAATAAAACAGATCATTTTTAAGACAACTGAACTTGTAATTTTTCAAAGCATGAATTCTTCTCAGATTCCAAATACGCTGTAAAATAGAGCATTAGAACTGTTCTTTCCTATATTAGCAGCACCATAGCAGAAACCTTTTTTATTTATTTTTTTATTGTCATATTGTGTCTTTCTACTCAGAGTACAGGAATAACTAAAACAACTACACAGAAAAAGACAAACTGGCATCACTAAAACTCTTACATAAAGTGACTTTCATTATCTTACTACTGTATCAGTTTACAAGAAATTACATGAATGGCGTATGGGCTCTCAGCCATCCTGGGGCAACTACTGGCTCATCAGCATCCTTAGAAATTCTATTGTTTCAACCAACAGATATAAAAACTCCAAGGATTTCAATATTATCTAGGCAACCCATCATTTTAATAAGAGTACAATCTTTTTTAACTATATATAAAACTAAATGTATAGTTGAAAATGAGACTGAGTACTGCAGTCTATGTTTCTAATAAAAAGTAAGCTTACATTTGCAGCATTTTTGTACAATGCATGCTAACCTTTTCTGACATTTATACATATTTTGTTGTGGTCTTCATTTCATTTAGTGTGAAAACAGCTTTATTCTTGAAGACCCTGGCTGAAATATTTGACCTGATAAAACCATCCTGAATGCTTTTCTAAACCATGTGTAGAAGAACGCATACACAATAGGGTTACAGGTTGAATTCATAAGTCCAATCCAAGCAAACATATCCATCAATACCGGAGGAACTGAGTAACTGATAAATGGATTAATGATATAGCAGACAAAAAATGGTGTCCAAAGTGTTAGAAACACCCCCAAAATCACAGCCAGAGTTTTGGTGGCTTTCCTTTGTTCTCTGCTTAACATTGATTTCATATTGTTTTTACATTTTGAGTCCTCAATGGACTTTGCTTGTTTCTGTGCAACATGAAATATCTTTAAATATATACTGAACATCACAACACCAGGGAAATAAAAAGAAAGGACAGAAGAAGCAGTGCTTGTAGCGGCATTTTCAAACAACACACAACCCCCCTCACATGCAATATTCTCATTGTAAAACTCTTCACTGCCGAGAATGTTGAGCTCCAGAAATATAGTTCCAAACCCCACTAAAGTGGAGATACTCCAGCAGATGAAAATCATGATTAGTGTTGTAAAGGGGGTGATTTTACTGTGATACAGCAGGGGGTGACACACAGCATAATATCTATCAATGGATATGAAACACAAATTTAAAATGGAAGCTGTGCACAAAGTGATGTCAACACTGCTGTGTATTTTACAAAATAAAGTGCCCAAATACCAGCAAGTCTCTACAGAGCGTACCATGCTAGGAGGCATCAACAAGGCCCCCAGCAGCAGATCAGTTACAGCCAGAGACAGAACAAGGTAATTAGTTGGCATATGCAGCTGTTTGAAATGAAGAATGATTATGATGACAAATGAGTTTCCAAAAACTGTTAAAATCACCACTGAGGAGAGAAACAAGTAAAGTGGAACCCTCAAAAACAGAGAATATGCAATCTTTGGACAAGATCCATTTACAAATTCATAGCATAGAGGAGTGATGTCCACTATGTGAGCTTGGCTTGAGTTCATTCTGAAGTCCAAAAATAGCAATATTGTTATCTACCTGCAAGTATAAATGTCACAAAAATAACTCATTAAAATAAAAAAATAAAAAGTGTTCTGCGAGCTGAAAAGGAAACAACAGCATTGAAAATACACATCATGTATCTAATGTTATGTTGCATAGTTTTTATATATACATGCAGAAATGTATTATGTTAAAGGAGCCCTCCATCTGATCTTACCTCTAATTTCCACAGTGGATAAAGTCACAGTGTGGTCCAGATTTATACTCCTCCAACACTGCAAATGATTTGACAATTTCCTCATAGTTGTCCCAAGGTAATACTTCTAATTGGAATACATTACAAGAGAAAGAAACTGGACAGCCTTGACTTAGTTAGAAAACAGCCTGCTCACCACAAAACAAATTTACATCTTCAGATCTCCCATCTGGCTCCAGCCCAGCTGGGACATTTTCCTACCAACTTTGCTAGGGTTCAGTCTAACAAACACATTTTGGGTATGTAGACGACAGTTTGTGAGCAGCAGTCCGTCTTGGTCCTTCAGCTGTGTCCCAATTCCACAAATTTAGGAGGGGCCATGATCATCACAGAGCAGGAGAGTGAGGATTAACATACGATAAGAGACACAGCTGGGTCACCCCACTACTATCTATCTGTTACCGAGAGAGCAAAAAGTGCATACAAGATTGCAAACTTTATAAAGAGACACACCACCAAATAGACCTATCGGGTATGGTGTTACTACTCATTTGTCATCATAATTACAGTTGCAAAAGTAGCTCAGAGGAAAACACAAAAGATATATTTTAGTATATAAACCATGTTATACTTTAATGACAAAGTTAAGTAATTCCCCTGTGTTTGTGTTTGTGAGGACCATAAGGTACTGGAAGGCTGTACTATAGTTTATGGCCTTACTGGGGCAGATGTGTCCCCAACTAGTCCCACAGGGGCTTTGTTTGGCTTAATTGGATTGATGGACCCACTTGAGAATTTGGCCTTCAGATCTCCCAGATTAATTTGGATTTTGTGAGAGTGAGAGGTGGTGAGAGTTTGGTGGTTATCAGGTTGGGCTCTTACCAGTGGGGCAGGAATTTGTGGGCCAACACACTTTGTGCTTTTCTGGACCTATTCTACCAGTTGGACAAAACTGTAGTACTATACCTTGTCCCCCCACCTCATTATGAGATGCCTTTTTAATTTTGTACTTATTTTGAGTAGAATTTGAGTGTTTAGAGTCTACCAAAATGTACATTGCAGTTGCAGTAAGCCTAAACTCAGTGTACTGTTATGTACTGTGACTCACATTTTTGGTCATCAATACCACAGATATTTAAGGTGCACATAACATATAGACTGCTTAGCTGAGCTGAGTGCTGATGTTTTTTTTATTTATTTTACCTTTTGGTCTGTGGGAGACCAGTGATTTATTTTTGGTCATTGATTTAGAGGACATGGAAAGGTGGCTGCTAAGGGCAAACATACGGAACCGTATGTAGTGTACGTATGTGACAAAAAGTGTGTCACTGGTGGGCTTAAGTCAAGTCAAGTCAAGTCAAGTGGGTTTTATTTTCTGTATGTCATTTCAACTACATACAGAGTACACAGTGAAATGAAACAACGTTCCTCCAGGACCATTCTGACAGCATTCTTCTCCAGGTGGGTAAGAGAGAGATGAAGGGTGGTGGTGATGGCATCGCCCGTGGAGCGGTTGGGACGATATGCAAATTGCAGGGGGTCCAATGAAGAGGGCAGTTGGGTCTTGATGTTCCTCATGACTAGCTTCTCAAAGCACTTCATGCTGATGGGCGTGAGAGCAACAGGACAGTAGTCATTGAGGCAGGACACCGCGGACTTCTTCGGTACGGGGACGATGGTGGTGGGCTTGAGGCACGTTGGAACAGTGGAGATGCACAGGGAGATGTTGAAGATGTCCGTGAGAACATCTGTCAACTGGTCTGCACACTCTCTGAGCACTCTGTCGGGGATGTTGTCTGGTCCTGCAGCTTTCTGTGGGTTGACTCTGCGCAGAGTTTTCCTCATATCCACTGCAGTCAGGCACAACACCTTCTCATCTGGCTTGGGAGTGATCTTTCTCACCAATGTGTTGTTTTGTGCCTCAAATCGTACATAGAAGTCGTTCAGGGCATCAGGGAGGAAGGCATCACTGTCACAGGACAGTGGCATTGTCCTGTAGTTTGTGATTGCCGGATGCCCTGCCACATGCGCTGCGTGTTACCCATGTCCTTGAAGTGGCTGTGGATTCTCTGGGCGTGTGTGCGCTTTGCCTCTCGGATGGGTCGTGATAATTTGGCTTTTGCTTTCCTCAGGGCGGCCTTGTCACCCACTCTGAAGGCAGAGTCGCGGGTCCTCAGTAGCGCACGAACCTCAGAAGACATCCACGGCTTCTGGTTTGGGCGTTTGGTGATGGTCTTGGAGACAGTGACATCATCAATACACTTGCTGATGTAGCCAGTGACTGATGCTGTATACTCCTCCAAGATAACATATGCTGGTATGCTGGAGTCACACAGACATGTGGTCTGAGAACGCGAGGTGAAGGCGGGGCTCCGTCCGGTACGCGCTGGGGATGTTTGTGTAAACAAGGTCCAGCGCGTTCATTCCTCTCATTGCAAAGTCCACATGTTGATGGAATTTAGGGAGGACTGACTGGAGATTAGCGTGGTTGAAATCTCCGGCGACAATAAACAGTCCGTCAGGGTGTTTGGTCTGCAGATCGCTGACGGCCCTGTGCAGTTCCCATAGTGCCTCCTTAGCATTAGCACTAGTGCTAGGTGGTATGTACATGGCGGCTATCAGCACGGCGCTGAATTCCCGTACTAAATAAAAAGGTCTGCACTTGACTATCATGAACTCCACCAGCGGAGAGCAGTGCTTGGCGACAGTCACAGCGTTGTTACACCATTCCGTGTTGATGTAAACACACGCCTCCACCGCAAGTCTTCCCGGACAGAGCCGCGCTCCTATCCACTCTGAACAAGGCTAGCCCGTCTAGCTGAATGGCGCTGTCAGGAATGTTGTCGCTAAGCCACGATTCCACAAAGACTAAAGCACAGCAGTCTCTGAACTCATGCTGGGTAGTTCGCTGGAGTTGAATGTAGTCCAGTTTATTGTCGAGGGAGCAGGCCTGGGTCTCGTAGCAGGCTGAGCACTTGTAGCGTCTGCAGAACTTTGTCTGAAAGATTGTTTCTATGCTGATTTTTCCACTGTAGGAGGGTCTGGCGGTGGTATAATATGTATCAAAACAGTGTGGGCATAGTTTAGCAGACCCTTCTAGTTCATTATTTGATAGAATGGTGAACTTTCGAGCAGCACCCTCATCCTGAGCTCGGCTGGTGTCAGTGGTGCCCCAACCCACATACACAGAGAGGTGGACTGCACCTACGCTGGCCCAGACTTCTGCTGCTGCTGCGTGTTCCCCAAAGAAGAGTAGGCCTACACAATGCTGTATGTACAGAATGCCACAAAACAATCATTTTTCCTCAATCAACCATTCTTGGTTTCATGACTTCAAACAGTAATTGGCCAGTCTATATACTTTGACTTCTTGATAAGGAGATTATTAGACTAGCAGATTATTAGACTATGTGCACACATGGCCAGTCCTGAAACCTAATAACCATTGACTACAGCAATCAGGTTCCACTGTTATGATGACAGATAACATAGCTTCACCAAAAACTCCCCAGTTTCAGCGATGCTAAATTCTTTTCCACCCTAGATGTGGCCTCAGAATTCTGGACCATTCCAGTTCATGTTGCCAAACAGTACATGCTGGCATTCACCTTTTGTCACATGCAATATACTTTCACCCAATGTACCTTTGGATATGCCAATTTGCCAGCCGATTAAGACCTGAATAAGGTTTGGCCTGATGCCACTGAGCTTGACATCCCTATTTTTGTTGACAACATTTTATGTGGAATGTTACTTTCAATGCACACAGACATTGAGCACTTCCTTACTACCACTGGTGCGAAAATCTAGTTGTAGATAATGTCAACATGTAGTTTTTTGTGATTTGTTTTCAACAATGGTGTCCTCCTTAGTCGTCTCCCATGAAGTCCACTTTGGCTCAAACAACCACGGATGTTGTGATCTGACACTAATGTTCCTTAAGCTTGAAGTTCACCTTTAATCTCTTTAGAAGTTTTTCTGGTCTCTTTTGTTACTATTCGTATTCGGTCAACCTTTGGTCACATTATTTTCAGGGTTACCATAATTTTTGTCCTGGCCTGTTTAATGAGTTTACTTTGTAAAATAATTCTGTTGAAGCATGGTTTAAAATCAATGTCGGATTTTCATTTGTTCATTTTCATAGTATTTTTATTTATTATTACTTTTGTCAGATTCCAGTTGTTTCTGTGACCATTGTGGGTTTTTCTTTCATTAACCGAGGGGTACCAACAATTTTGTCGACTTGTGTAAACGTGACCATGACCATGAAAACCAGAAACCAAATAAGGACCAAGACAACTTAACATTCTTGTGGCTTTCTCTCTAGAGTCCACTGCGGCCTACCAGGTAGCCTCAACATGAGGTGCTGCAGGCGCCACTGGCACTGGAACAGATGCGATGGGTGCCACTGGCCTTGGCACTGGAACAGACATGGCGGACGCTGCTGGCCTTGGCACTGGAACGGACACAGCGGGCACCGCTGCCATTGGCACTGGAATGGATGTGGTGGGCATCGCCATTACAGGAACAGACACGTTGGGTGTCGCCATCACAGGAACGAACATGGTGGGTGTTGCAGGAAGGCTGGCACTGCTTGTTTTGGGGCAGTCAAAGGCACCACTGCCTGAACAGAACTAGAAACAGGGGCAGCTGGCACTGCTTGCCTGGTAGTAGGCACAGATTCCACTGCAGGAACAGAGGCTGGTGGGGCCACCGAGACAGGAACAGTCTGGTGTCTATACTTTTGAACTGTTCTGATCATAATTCAAATATAAAAATCATGGTGTAGAACTTAAACGTAGTCATGGCAGTGATGGTCAGAGTAAAGTGCCGTGAGCGTAGGTCGCCTTGCTTGGACATGGGTAACTTGAGAATCCTGACATGAAGAGAGCGAGCCTCACTAGATGCGTGAGTAGCAGGGAGACCTGCTCCTGAATGTGGATAAAGCACCAGAGCTGACCTGAACACACCGGAACATGCGAGGAACCTCGGAGCGTCCCAGAGGTTCCAGGCGGTTCAATTCTCGACAGAGCATGATGGTGTCATGGCTCCTTAAGTACCCCCCAGTCCCAGGTGTAATGCATGAACCAAATGAACACGACTCGACTCACACATGAACGTAAATGAAGCAGAAGTCCTTATTTGGGCCTGTGGACGACGGCTTGGAATCGAAGGCATTTGCTTTTTCCACATGTAGGTTAACTGTTGATTTAAAAATTACAAATGACAAAAAGACATTACATATTAAAATAGGTAGTAGGTTATTTTTATAGTACTTACAAGCAAAAAAAAAAAAAAAAAATTTAAGTATTTTTTATCAAAAATGATCAAATTAATACACATAATTAACAAATGTGAGACTGTCTTAAATAAAGACAAATTTTTAGACAAATAAAAGGTACTGTCTTAAAACATCCCCCAAATTTGGCCCATAGGCTTTATCTATTCACATGCCCAGACACACAAAACTTTAACTTCAACATCTGCTTCCCATCATGACTTACCTTGGAGCTCCTCTTCATCTCCAACATTCAGTCTCATTTTGCTTACCCTGTCACACAGATGCTATACCCTGTCACACCCCTATGCATCTGTAGCCCCTACGTTAAAGTCTAAACCTTGTTTCTCGCCTCCCATCGCTCACCACGACCACACCGCTGACGACCCCCTATGCCTCGGAACCCATGGAGGTGAGTTCAGGCCACCATACGCCCGAGGAGTGTCAGAGAGCATGGGAGGGACTCTGTTTTTGTTGTGGAGGTGCGGAGGCATGAGACATGATTGCAGACTCCACATTCACAAAAAGCTCATTCCCAACCCCTGGAGAGCATGTGCAGTTAGTGTTCCTACTAGTGGGTTGTTTTCCAAATCTCTCACGCTGCCAATAGACTTTGTCTTTTCAGCACCGATTGACTGTGGCGTGGAGGGCAGTTTCATGAGCGCTGACATTGTATCACAGTTGGGGATTCCTGTTAGGTCACTCCCGAGGGCCCTCCAGAGCCAACCCATAGAACCTGCCCCCGTTACTCATGTCACCACGCCAGTATGACTGTCAGCCATCTAGCTCCATTCAGAGGAGATAGCCTTCCACATCCTCCCGGTGTCTGACTATGCCATCATTCTACGTACTCCTTGGCTAAACAAGCACAGCCCTCACATCTCCTGGCCTGAGAGGGAGATCCTTTCCTGGCCCCTGTACTGTCTGTCCCACTGCCTTGGTCTAGACCCTATCAAGCTCCTGTCCAGCTCTACTGAAAGTCCTGAGACCTTAGTAACATTGCCCCCAATGTATTCCGACTTAAGAGACATTTTAGGTAAAGCCCAGGCCACCACGCTGCCTCCCTATCACACGTTTAACCATGCCATTGACTAAGTCGAAGACTACACCCTGTCCAAGTCACGCATTTACCCCTACACTGGGAAGGAAGAACAGGCGAAGAATACATCTCAGAGGCCCTAGTTCAGAAGTACATCTCTGTCCAAGTCTCTTGTGGCCTCGGGGTTCTTATTCATCAAGAAGAAAGAGGGGGGGTCTATGCCCTTGTATTGACTACCGGGCCCTCAATGTCATAACACGCTTTCACCTCGGCCCAGTTGTTAAAACACCCTAATCACAGAAAGGCATTCTTGGCGGAGGGCAGAGTCAGGGCAGAGTGACAAACTCCTGGTTGCCTTCTATTCTGAGAAACTAACAGCAGCCGAACGCAATTACAACATAGGAGATAGGGCCTTTAAGATGGCCTTGGGGAAGTGACGGCATTGGTTAGAGGGTGCCACTTTCCCCTTTCAAGTGGTCATGGGCCACAAGAATCTGGAATATCTACACCAGGCCAAGATCCTAAACCCCCGCCAGACCCCTGGCATGACAGGTATTCATGTTTGTGTTTTTGTTGTACTAGAACAACACAAAAAAGCTGAGAAAATAGTTCAAACTCAGCTTTCAGCCTTTAGATTGTACATTCCACAATGTGGTATTCACATCTGTGGACATGTCACATGTATTCATTTACTCCAGTTTAAGTGCATGCAGCCATGGTGCCTTGTGCTGAACCTTCTCTACTGGCCCCAGAGCACAATGCAATGCTGGTGGGCCAGGAAGCTGTAGAGGCTTTTTCCTTTAATGTTCACTGACTTTCAAACTGCAGCCATCCCACTTCCCATCAGAGCATTCCAAGGTGGCATACATCACACCCCGGTGTGGGGGCACCAACCCCACGTATGTGCCTCCGCAGCCCAGTTTGTCGCATTTCAACCTTGTGATCCGTGGAGAAGCGGCAGGGTCTCTTGCAGGTGCCTCTACTGCAGAATCTCTGGGCATCTCCTAGCTTTGCGTGCAGGGTGGTGTCCCACCAAACCAAAATATTAACACTCCTGACTTGTGGTTGGTTCTCGGTTTCCCTTGGCTCCAGAAGCATAACCCATGTGGACTGGCTATCCCAGTCTGTCTTGGCATGGGGGCCAGTCTGTCGGTCCTCCTGCCTCAAGGGTACTGACACCATTCTCAAAGGTTTTGACTCCTGGTTACCAAAAGAGTACTGGGACCTTTGGGAGGTGTTTAGTAATCGGCAGGCCCCAAACCTCCCCAGACCCTTTTACATCACCATTGACCTCCTCCCTAGCACTACTCCTAGAAGTAGGCTGTTTTCTTTGTCAGCACCACAACGTCAGGCAATGGAGGACTATGTCCAGGAGGCCCTGGCCTTAGGATTCATCCAGCCATCCACTTCCCCAGCTGGGGCTGGCTTCTTCTTTGTGGGGAAGAAGGATAGGGGGTTGAGACCCTGTATTGACTACAGAGGCCTCAATAAAATAACCATTAAGGACCGCTAGCCGTTACCCCTAATGACCTCAGCCTTCGAGGCACTGCAGCAGGCCTCCATTTTCACCAAGCTGGACCTGCACAGTGCCCACTTGTTCAGGGTCAAAGAGGGTGATAAGTAGAAGACGGCGTACATCGCCCTGTCTGGGCACTACGAGAACCTTGTCATTGATGAACACGCCCGTCGTCTTCCAACGATACATTAACAAGGTCCTCAGGGGGCTTTGGACAGGTTTTTTTTCATCTATTTGAATGACATCCTCATCTATAGTAAGTCCGTAGACAAACACGTCGCCCACGTCCGATGGGTTCTCCAGTTGCTCCTGGAGAATCACCTGTTCATCAAACTAGAGAAATCACAGTTCCATGCACAGACAATCTCCTTTTTAAGCTTTGTGGTGTCCCACAACACCCTGCACATGGACCCGACCAAAATCAAGGTCATGTAAAACGGGCCCAGGCCAACGTCTGTATACCTAGTCCAGTGCTTCCTTGGGTTTGCCAACTTCTTCCGACGTTCTTAGGAATTTTGGCTCCGTGGCGGCCCCTTTGACTGCTTTGATGAGGAAGACATCAGGTATGTTCATCTGGTCCACAGAGGCCCAGCAAGCATTCAACACCCTAAGGCGCCTGTTGGTGACCGTGAATTACTGGTGGTCAAGCTCGCGCAAAACATTCCTTTCTGGTCTGGATGGACCAAAAGAATTTGGCCTACATCTGCATCTAATGGGGACTAGAGGATGCAGTCAAGCATGCTTACCTCACTGAACCTGATCCGGGTGGTGGCCCCCGGATCGACTGTACATACCTAGGCCTGTAAGGGCAACACTGTGATTCTAGTTAGCGTGGTGTGGCACAACAGATAACATAATTTCCTGCCAGTGAGCTACCACACTATGTGGAAGACTGGGGTTCGATTCCCAGTCTGGGTGACTATGCTGCTCTACACCAATAAGGCTCCTTGTGCAAGACTCCTAACACTACACTGGCCCACCTCTGTAATACGAGTAACCTTGTAAGTCGCTCTGGATAAGAGTGTCAGCCAAATGCCGTAAATGTAAATGTAAATTGTAGTATTATTCTCCAAGGTTGGCTGCTTTGTGGCCCTCCCAACACTGCCATCAGCTAAGGAGACTAGTGCTCAATCTACAAATCTTTACATGACCTTGATTTTGGTCGGGTCCATGTGCAGGGTGTTGTGGGACACCACAAAGCTTAAAAAGGAGATTGTCTTCCACATGTCCCACATCAAGCCTGTCTTGTTTTCCATGGGTCCCGCATGTCCGCCGGGCCCATGTACAGTTGACGGTGCACCAGCACTGCCAGCCAGCGATCAACCCTCCTGTCTGCAGTAGCTCTTTAGAAGCGCTATGCAAATAGGAGGCGGAGGCCTATCGTCCTTGGCAATGGGTTTGGCTTTCGGTTAAGGATCTGCCCTTGCATGGTGCCCCCCGCAAGTTGGCTACTTGTTATATTGGACCATTCAAGATCCTTCACCAGGTCAATCCTGTCGCCAACTGCCTTGCCCTTCCCCCTTCGATGCATGTTAACCCCACCTTCCTCGTGTCCCACATCAAGCCTGTCTTGTGTTCCGTAGGTCCCGCATGTCTCCCCTGGCAGCGTTTGTTTGTTTTCCTGCCTTTTCCCTGCGTTTATTTCAAACCCACCCCTTTTAAGTTCTGTTTGTTGGCTTCTCCCATAACCACTGTTTTAGTGAAGCAGCAGAGTGTTGGTCTCGCGCCCAGAATTGAGCAAGCCGTAAATGTCAGGTGGTAAAACCCCTTTGGATGCCAGGATCAAACTGAAAAAAAAATTGTATGATACGTGTTCAAAGTTAACACATGATGTTGGGTAAATAGCAAAGCACTTTTGTAAAAAACTCTGGATAAGAGCATCTGCTAAATGCCTTAAATGTCAATGTATGTTAATGATCATGTGATCACATGATCATAGTTGCCCTTAGACACACAGAGAATTGTGTTACAAGGTCACTTTGCAACAAGATTGTGGTTACATCACCCTGTGGCATTAGTGAAGTTCAGACACTTTATGAGAGCCAGACCTTAACAAATAACATACAAACCGGATTCCAAAAAAGTTGGGACACCAAACAAATTGTGAATAAAAACTGAATGCAATGATGTGGACATGGCAAATGTCAATATTTTATTCGTAATAGAACATAGATGACAGATCAAAAGTTTAATCTGAGTAAATGTAACATTTTAAGGGAAAAATGTTGTTTCAAAATTTCATGCCGTCAACAAATCCCAAAAAAGTTGGGACAAGGCCATTTTTACCACTGTGTGGCATCCCCCCTTCTTCTTACAACACTCAACAGACGTCTGGGGACAGAGGAGACCAGTTTCTCAAGTTTAGAAATAGGAATGCTCTCCCATTCATGTCTAATACAGGCCTCTAACTGTTCAATCGTCTTGGGCCTTCTTTGTCGCACCTTCCTCTTTATGATGCGCCAAATGTTCTCTATAGGTGAAAGATCTGGACTGCAGGCTGGCCATTTCAGTACCCGGATCCTTCTCCTACGTAGCCATGATGTTGTGATTGCTGCAGAATGTGGTCTGGCATTATCTTGTTGAAAAATGCAGGGTCTTCCCTGAAAGAGATGACGTCTAGATGGGAGCATATGTTGTTCTAGAACCTGAACATAGTTCTCTGCATTAATGGTGCCTTTCCAGACATGCCACAAGCACTCATGCAACCCCATACCATCAGTGATGCAGGCTTCTGAACGGAGCGTTAATAACAACTTGGGTTATCCTGGTCCTCTCTGGTCCGGATGACATGGCATCCCAGTGTTCCATAAAGAACTTCAAATCGTGACTCATCTGACCACAGAACAGTCTTCCATTTTGCCACACTCCATTTTAAAAGACCCCTGGCCCAGTGCAAACGTCTGAGCTTGTGGAGCTTGCTTAGAAATGGCTTCCTCTTTGCACTGTAGAGTTTCAGCTGACAACAGCGGATGGCACGGTGGATTGTGTTCACTGACAATGATTTCTGGAAGTATTCCTGAGCCCATTCTGTTATTTCCTTGTTTGAGGTGCAGTGATGTTTAAGGGCCCGGAGATCACGAGCATCCAGTAGAGTTTTACGGCCTTGACCTTTACGCACAGCGATTGTTCCAGATTCTCTGAATCTTTTGATGATGTTATGCACGGTTGATGATGATAACTTAAAAGTCTTTGCTATTTTACGCTGGGTAACAACATTCTGGTATTGCTGCACATCTTTCTGCGCAACAATGGTGGAATTGGTGATCTTCTTACTATCTTGGCTTCAGAGAGACACTGACACTCTGAGAAGCTCTTTTTATACCCAATCATATTGTCAATTGACCTAATTAGTGTTAATTGGTCTTCCAGCTGTTCGTTATATGCTCAATTTCCTTTTTCCAGCCACTTATTGCTACTTGTCCCAACTTTTTTGGGATTTGTTGATGCCATGAAATTTTGAATTAACATATTTCTCCTTTAAAATGTTACATTTACTCAGATTAAACTTTTGATCTGTCATCTATGTTCTATTACGAACAAAATATTGACATTTGCCATCTCCACATCATTGCATTCAGTTTTTATTCACAATTTGTTTAGTGTCCCAACTTTTTTGGAATCCGGTTTGTAGGTCTGCATGTCTGATGCTTAAGTCTGAAGGCACCTCTGAGCCTAGACCCAGTGCCACTATTTGTCCGATATGGCATGGTTCAGCCATTACTCATCACTTATCTTCAGCATCAGCCAGAACATTGGATGGCCAGTTCCTGGAAGAACATCCCTTGACTTGTACTCTGTTTATAATTGTTAGCTTTAAATGTCTGACTTAAAGAGCACCGGATTTACTACTGAGCTATCTCCGTACATCAAAACCATAAAACATGATAGTCATGTCAGGTTTCCATCGTCTCGCTCTCCCCCAAAGCACTTCCAGGACCCATAGAAGGAGCTGGGATTCCAGAAGTTGACTGCACACAAGCGCAGTATCTGTGCATTCTTTGCATCTGTTCAAGGGGAAAACATCACTATCAGCATCTCATGTTTCTGCTCTGTTTCTCTTGTAATCAGTGTATTTTTGTTTCTGTTACTAGTTTGAAGCTCGGCTTTGCATTTTGTTTTGTTTTCTCGCTTTCCCTTTTTGAATTGCCCAAACACTGCTCCATGGTTTTCTGTTTCTCCCTAGCATGGCTTGTGTTTTTTTGTTGATGATTTTCACCTGCCCCCTCCTGAGCACATCTCAGTGGTTTTTGATTTTCCCCGTTAAGCCTTCACAGTATTATTATTCCCGTATCCTTGTTCCAGCTTTCGTCCTCCCAGACCCCATTTTGTTTTGCCCAGTCCAGGTTTGTCATCTTTTTTTTGTTTTGTTTTTGCTGTTTGTCCCTAGATTGCTGACCCTTTATTTCCTTCCCTATTAATATTCCCTGTGTGTAATTATATCTTGCTTTGCTCCATCTCTGCAAGTGTTTGCTACTTCACTGCCTGGCTTGAAGTCAACATATATTTTATTATTAACAAGGCAACATGGCTACAGTATATCTTTGTTTAGATGACCTCTATTCATGCTTTTACATGTAAAGCCATAATTCTTTTTGACTTCAGACAATTTCATTAAGGCTTCACTCTTCAGAGTGAAAACAGATTCAACCCTGAGCCTGAACCTTCTACTGGCCCGACCTGGGGGAAAGGTCTAAGGTAGTCCTTCACAAGTGGGGAAATGTGAGGCTAAAACCTGAGTAAGGGACTCTACCTTAGACAATGTGGTATCACCCATCTCAGGTCTACACCTCCCAGTTACTTTAGCTTGGACTTCCCAACGCACATTACTGACAGCCTTTGTGGACTCCAGGCCTGCAGGTAATTTTATGGACAGCTCTCTCACTGCTAGGCTTGGCCAGCCTGTGGACCCGCTGGAATGTCCACTGCCTGTGATTGACATAGATGGGAGAATTATGGGTCCGGTGACCCATTGCACCCACTCAATAACACTGCGAATTGGGGCACATAGAGCAGGTGGAACTGTCTACCTCAATGACATATTATTTTATAGCAAACCCCTGGAGGAATACTCAATGTTCAATGAGTCTTCCCCCTGCCCTTGGTAAACTGCTTTTTTTGCCAAGGTCCCTTCCATTGGTTGACAGAAGCACAAGTGCCTTTGAGAAGATTAAAGTGAGGTTATAGCTATCGGACACCAATGGACTGATTGTTGTCAATGTTTACCAGGGAACTCCTAGTGGTAAAATTATTCCTGGAAGAATGGAGGCACTGGTTTGAAGGGGCTGAACATCCATTTGTAGAATGGACAGACCACAAGAACCTGGCATATATACAGCATATATATAAACAAGTTAGAAAGTCACAGAAATTATCAGTGATAAAATAATGATATTTTGTTCATACAGTAAACATACGAATGATATGAATATGTTACCTTAAGTTTTGATGATTTTTCTTTTCTGAACATAAAACTGACAGCATCACACACAGTGTTTCTGTAGCCATGATTGACATTCTTGACCCTACAGGATTGAGCCAGGAACATAGGATGTGAACAATAATTGGTCTGCATCAAATGTATTGCACCTAGTGAACATTGTGAAAGACAAGTATTTGCATTACATTACATTACAGCCATTACATCATTCTATACATGGCAACTAGTTATTCAAGTAAAAAAAAAAACATTGATTGACAGGAATAAAAAAAATAATTTGGATAAACAAAATAAGAATTGCTCATCAGTCTGATTAACTAAGATCATCTTCTATCCCATTACATCTTCTATTCCATTTCCTCTTGGAAGATTTGTTTGTATAAATTGTTACAGTAACTAATATGCATTTCTTTTTTCAGTCAAGAATACAGGGCATGACAAAACCTTGAATAAAAGCAAGTTACGTTTATTAATGTCTAATAACCTAGCTCATCTGTGTTGACAGCTTAGACTGACCAAGTGAGTCATAACATTAAACGTTGGTAAGTTTAATGAATCTGAAAATTGATAAACTATTAAATGAAATTCCTTACCAAAGTGACATTAAAATGACATTAAATGCCTATAAAACGGTCCCTCTGCCATGTTAACTAACTACCAGGCTGTCTGAATGATAAAAAAAACTGTTGTAAAGAGACCAACAGAAATTAAAAGTTAATTAAAGCTTTAATAATGTTTCTCAGATTACTATGTTTCTATGTAAACGTAAATGTCTTGAGATTGAAAGCTTGGGTAATATAACATAAAATTGCCATGCTCCTACAAGACATTGGGCCTAACTCACCAACTGTGCTTAAAAAAAATCTTCTTTCAACCCATTTACCCTGTTTGCACAAAGAACATGATATTCACCAATGTTTCTTTGTTTGTGATTTGTTCAATTTAAGTGCATCATAAGTGCAGAGCTGTGAACAATTATGTGCTTTAAAAACACATCACAAAGACAAAGACGTTCTAAAGAACAAATCTTAAAACATTCTTGTAAAGATATTGGGCCCATTAATTAGACCCATTGTGCTTAAACTTTACATTTTTAACTTGCAATGATTTTATGTACAGTGCATGCAATCTTGAATGTCTAAAATATGTGTGATATCAGAATTTTTCATGGGTTCCAGTTTTTTTCAGTGTAAAAACAGATTAATTCTTGAAGACCCTGGCTGAAATATTTGACCAGATAAAACCATTCTGAATGCTTTTCTAAACCACTTGTAGAAGAATGCATAAACAATAGGGTTGCAGGTTGAATTCATAAGTCCAATCCATGCAAGCATATCAATCAATACTGGAGGAAATGAGTAACCAATATAAGGATTAATGACATAACAGACAAAAAATGGTGTCCAAAGTGAAAGAAACACCCCCAAAATCACAGCCAGAGTTTTAGTGGCTTTTCTCTCCTCTTTGCTTAACATTGATTTCATATTGTTTTTACATTTTGAGTCCTGAATAGACTTTGCTTGCTTTTGTGCAACACGGAATATCTTTACATATATACTGAGCATCACAACACCTGGCAAATAGAAGGAAAATAAAGTGGTAGAAGTGCTTGAGGCTGCACTTTGAAACATCACACAACCTCCTTCACATGCAACATTTTCATAGTAAAACTCTTCAATGCCCAGTATGTTCAGCTTCAAAAATATTGTTCCAAATCCAGCTACAATGGAAATACTCCAGCTGATGGAGATCATGATGACTGTGACAAAGGAGGTGATTTTACTGTGATACAACAGAGGTTGACACACAGCATAGTACCTGTCAATAGATATTAAAGACAAATTTATGATGGAAGCAGTGGCCAACATGATAACAACACTGCTGTGTATTTTACAGAATAAAGTGCCAAAAAACCAGCAAGTCTCCACAGATTGTATCATACATGGGGGCATGTAAAGGGCACCCAGCAGCAGATCAGTTACTGCTAGAGACAGGACAAGGTAGTTAGTTGGCATGTGCAACTGTTTGAAATGAAGAATTGTTATGATGACAAACAGATTTCCCAATACTGTTAAAATCACCACAGAACCAAAAAACAAGTAAAGTGGAACCTTTAAAATCAGTGGATAGACAAACTTCGGACAAGATCCATTTAAAAATTCATAGCAAAGAGGAGTGATGTCCACTATCTGAGCTTGGCTTGAGTTCATTGTGTGGGTCCTGTTGATTTTTTTTTTTTAATGCAACCTGCAAATATAAAAAACTAAAATAAATATGCATATATTTTATGTATTTATATGCAGGAATTTGTTATGTCAAATTCACAGTGAATAAAGCTACTCAGTGATGAAGATTTATACTCCTCCAGCAGTGTATGTCATAAACCACCGCCCTTTCATAGTTATCCCATGGTAATACTCCTTACTGGAATACATTACTATCCTTAATTTATACAAAACAGATCTTCTTTCAGATTTTGACTATTTTAATTTGCAATTTGGAAACCAGTACACTGGTGGTTCATGGTGCCTTGGTGCTTAATTTTGATCATATATATACAACAGTACATATGTATACTTTTTCTCCACTTACCTACATATTTTTTATGTTTCACATTGCTGCTAGTTTGTCCAGTGTTATTTATTGCCCACTTTTGTATTTTTATTAAACATTACTGTCACGTGGTCTTTTCCCAACATTAAGCAACACTGTATTTAACACAGAACCACCAATGGCCACAAACCCAAGAACTGCATCTCAGACTCTACAGTTGGCATATATTGGAAAAAGTTTAGCTTGTTTGGAAGGTTTGTCTTTTTTCTTAAAAGAAGCAGCATGGCTTTAGTTTGCAAAGTTGCATTTAAAAAATCACAAGACTTTTGGAGCAATGTCCTTTGGACAGACCAGACAAAGGTGAAGATGTTTGGTTATACTGCAAAGCGTCACATTTGGTAAAAATCAACCACAGCATATCAGCACAATAATCTCTTACCAACTGTAAAGGACAACAGGGGAGGGGTAATAATAAATAAATAATTGTTTTGCATCCAGAGGATGTAGGCACCTTTCAGTCATTGAGTTGACCATGGACTCCTCTAAAGTACACCAAAGTACTTTAATTCTGAGCACACCTGCAAATATACAACAGAAGGGATAAAAAGAAAAAATGGCTTACTCTCTAGCTGTTTGGGTTTTTGGGTTTACTTAGACATTTCCAGGGTGGAAATAATTCTTATTGTGGGTTTGGGATTGGTGGGTGGGTTTCTTTAATTTGTAGTTTTTTGTTTGTTTTTTTTTTGTTTGTTTTTTTTATGTCCTTGGTCTCCTCAGATATAGCTACTCCTGTGTACTCAGAGTGAGATGTGATTTAGGATAGACACCTGTACTGCCAGCATTACTTTAGACTCATGCAATGCTAAAGGAATGGGTCGCTCAAGTAACAGGGGATGGGTATTTTCACATCTGAAGACATTAAAAGCTGACATAATTTTTCTGCAATAACCACACTTTTTTATGCAGAATTTTTTATTTGATACCACTTGCCATGATTGCAGATCAAGTTTAGCTGCTGGTTGGCTCACTCTGCCCAAGCGAGTGACCTTAGACCCTGTTTGGCACTGTCATCGGTTTGTTGAATTCCTGATTTTTCTTTCCATTAGCAGTTCTGCTGGACTGGCTGGATGGCTATCTGCATCTAGTGATGTAAATGCCTTTGACCCTGCGAGTCTAGGCAATATTTCCTCTATAGTAGGGAGCACATACTTTTCACGTTTCACTGCACGATTAAGCCTTCGAAGATCTGCACAATAGCAAACAAGAAGTGGAGTTCTTTCTTTACTAGATGGATGAGCGGCAGAGGTATCTGTCTTGCTGTGTGCACAGCATATGGTTGGGCGTCATCCTGCAGGACTATTTTCACTGGCTCAGTATTCAGTAGTCCACCTGACCTGAAAACGCCACTGACCTTGTCCACCCGCTTCAAAAGACCCATGTCGACAGCTTCATGAAGGCCTAGATGACAGCTGACTCTTCCTCTAATGACATAGATTTTAAAAGAGTACTGCTTTTCTTTATACTTTGTAGTAGCCTGAAATAACTTCAAACAGCTGAGGTCTCCTCCTGGGCTAACAAAGTTGGTGTCGGGTGGATCAAGTTTGATTTTGGACTTTTTGGACATCTTTTTAAATGTGTTTTGTGATTACTGTGGCATCTGCACCAGTGTCTATTTTAAAGGTTATTGGGACGTTGTTCACCTCCAGGTTAACTATCCAGCTGTCCTTGCTTCACCTCCTCTGTGTTTTCTCTCAGCTGTTTTGAGTAACACACGCTCCCAATGTCCTTGCTTGTGACACTTGTTACACATGCTTTTCAGTGCAGGGCATTTTTTCATGTCCAAGTCCCTGGGCTTACCGCCTGCCGCTGTCCATGCCCCCATCTTCTGTCTGTTTGTGGACTGCCCTGACAGTGTAGCCTGTTCACGTTTGCAAGCTGAGTCTCCGGTGGGTTAGACTAGACC
This sequence comes from Salminus brasiliensis, assembly GCF_030463535.1. Lineage (NCBI taxonomy): Eukaryota > Metazoa > Chordata > Actinopteri > Characiformes > Bryconidae > Salminus > Salminus brasiliensis. The sequence goes on from NC_132878.1 coordinate 30,306,368, forward strand.
TGTTTAGGAATCTCCTCCACCTGAGCTGAATATCTGTTTATCTTCGCTCCCCATGTAATAGATAAGAGAACTCACTTGTATTTCTCCATTGTCCTTATTTAGCTTAGTTGCTAACCGATCTCTGTTTCCACTCTGGCCAGTCGATGGGGCACTCAAACTTGAATTCACTCGGTGGATTGAACCTTACCATGGCAAACCTTCATCTTAGACACGAGCAACCTCTGCTTCTGACACCATGTAATGTCCGTACCTTGTCTTACGTGACATAAAATAAGGAGACGACTACGTATAGTAGTCTCACCATGCAAGTCTCTTTTACTCCAAACTCCATGTGTGTATATACAATTAGAACAGCACTACCCAAAACACCTTGCGGGCTGCCATTCTCTTAAAGTGACAGTATTTAATACTACTGTATACCATACATTACAGACTATGCTCCACAGAGTTCCACACTGTAACAGCAGGAAATGCTACATTCACCTGGTGAATATAGATTGCAGTGTTGTTAGAATGCTCAGGACTTGTGGCAGAGAGTGTTTTTCATCACAGTTGTGGATGTTGGAAGTCAATAGTGCAAATCTTTGGGTGGAGCAGGTGGAAACTGTAATAGTATGGAGATGTTAAGTTGTGAATGAGAACAAAGAGACAATCAATTCCTGACTGCCCTGATGATCACTGGCAGCGTTTAAACACAGGGCTTATATAAGGTAATGAAGTGAACAATAATGTGGTCTTAATGAGCCAGTGGATGAAGAGCTATGAAGTTATGTATCTTTAACATTTGCAGTTTCATTGAACACAGTTGCATTGTAATGTTTTTACTTGCCTCTCACAAAATGGTATACAAATAATTGAGAGGCAAAGAGAGTGGAAGAAAAGCTACCACATATAGTTCAGTGTCTGGGTTGCCTCTGACTACCTCTTTAACTGTAGTTTTGAGAAAACAAAATGTTTGTTCCCTTCATTTTCTGCAGTCCTCTTCTTAAGTTACTGGATACTATTGTAGATTTTTGGTAGATTTGTTCTCCCCTTGGGAAGTTTTGTTGTATTAAGAACTTCCAAGTAAAGACTTTCAAAAACAAATAAACCACATTGTTTTTTATGCCCAAAAAGATACATTTCATTTATTAAAATCCAAAAAACTGACTTAAGACAATGTGTCTGGTGAGTGCAGATCTGCACTTGAAATATAATTCTGTAAAAACCTTGCAAGATCTGTCCTCAAACATATATTTTAAATGATCAGTGTCAAGGCAAATAATTTGTGTATCATTTTTCCAAGGCCAATACAAAGAACTAAAACAAAAATGTCCAGTTAGTGGACAACATCCCCAAAATGACTTGTAGAGTGTTTATAATTGTTACCTTTAAAGGCACTCAACCGATTTTACCACTAAGCTATCAACACCAATCAATCAGAACCATAACACATACTAAAGTCACCAACAGATATTAAATGTTTTCAAAATAATGCAAAATTGCTACAGTATATCTTTGTTCAGATGGCATTTACCTCTATTTACACATCAACAATAAACAGGGGAAAAAAACAATGTTTTTACAATGTAGTATCATCTTAGTTCTCTTTCATTTCAGACATTTCATCAAGGCTTTTTTAGTCTGAAAACAGATTCAATCGTCAAGATCCTGGCTGAAATATTTCACCTGACAAAATTATTCTGAATGCTTTTCTAAACCACTTGTAGAAGAAAGCATACACAATAGGGTTACAGGTTGAATTCATAAGTCCAATCCAAGAAAACATTTTCATCAATACTGGAGGAACGGAGTAACTGATAAAAGGGGTGATAACATTGCAGATAAAAAATGGAGCTGAAAGTGACAGGAAAACACCCAAAATGACAGCCAGAGTTATGGTGGCTTTTCTCTCTTCTTTGTTTTTACATTTTGAGTCTTGAATAGACTTTGTTTTTTTTGCAACACGAAATATCTTCATATATATACTGAGCATCACAACACCTGGGATGTAGAAGGAAAGGACAAAGGAAGCAGTGCTGGAAGAGGTGAGGGAAATTCTAGTTATCAGTAGTCACTTCAGGTTGTTACCATACCAACACCAGAAAGAGAGTGGTGATTGGTAAAGAGAAAAATTATATTGCCAGCAAAAAAGTCCATCATTAGTGCAGAGGGCAAATTAAAATGTGTTGTACATTCACCTTTATACACATGTTCTGGTACAAAAATTGCATCCTATGTGTAAATGCCTTTGGAACTGCTTCATGTGGCATTATTTATTGAGAAATTGTCTTCCCTCCACAGAGACATTGTGTTCAGCACTTTAAACTCAAGGACTTGGTATAGGCAGCACCACAGAGCAGTCCTCCTTCATGCTTTGGACTTAAAGCACTGAGCTTATTGCTCTTTATTCACCAATGCTGGTATAACAATACCACAACTTAAGAGATTTAAAGTGCACTGCTGCATAAAAAAGATAAAAGCTAGGTGTCTATTCCACTGCAGTATAACAGCACATGCAATACCTGGAGGAAGTTGTCCTCTCAACCTAGAGAACTGGGGCCCAGAGATCAGTTTGTTGATTTCCCTGCTCTCGCTCACAAAATAAAAATATTAATTTACTTAACAATTAATTTATAACCACGTGTGCAAAAAAATTGTGTTAAAACTTGACCCTGGGCTTCTCCACCTCTGTTTTAGCAGGTTTGTGATTGTGGTGTATATGTGGATTGGCGAGCACCAAAAGGCGTCAGAAGAAAGACTTATTGTCATGCCACCTGACTTTAAATGTTTTTAGAAACAGGATGACACCAATTACAAAGATTTGGGAGCAGTACTTCTTCAAGCAGTGGCAGGACAAGAACATGTAATCATACATTCTTCCAGGCTTTTGAAAGAAGCAAAACTGGATACTCGACTTCAGAAAAAGTGCTTAGCAGTGGTAGAAGACAATACCTTGGACTTCACAAAGAGTGATGCTAAAGACAGGACCTATTGTGGGCAGAACAGGATTTTGTTTCATTTTGTTCTAAACAGAAGCTGTAGTGGTGATCTCATAACTGTCTAAATTATGTCAGCACTGCTTAACACCAGTTGAGCAAGAGTTGGGGTTGTAAGTCTAGTTTTCAACATCAGATCATATAGCTCAAGCAGCCTAATCAAATTGACTTCATTCTCCACAGACATGGATTATGGCATGAATGTGTTACTTTCTAAAGAGTGTCACATCAACCCATTTTAAGTTTTGCACTCTCTTGCCAGAAAAAAAACATATACTGCTTGTTTAAGTACATGTTATTTTAACTCTTCTAGAATCTTTTCATGCTGTCCTAATATAATATATGTGTTCATGTGGTGTAGATGTTAGCACATTATGCTTATGCTGTATTTTATTAGATTATTTTTTGTTGTTTGCCTTAATAGTTTTTGGAGTAGAAGGGAACTTTATTCACATGTACTTCTGCTTCTGAGCTGCGATCAAAACGAGCACTGCAGTGTCCAGTCTCCCTCTTTCCCCTAAAACAAAAAATACACAACTCAGAGCAAAGGTACCATCAGAGGTGGACTAAGTGCACAGGTGGTAAATCACATGACACCCTGGGTTACACACAGACATTTGGTGGAGCAGCTACAGATGACAATCAAATAACTCAGGAGTGGCAGCACTAGATGAAAGACCAGTCAGCAAAGGGACTATTTCAAAAGTCATCCAACCATTAGGTCTACAAGTCTACAAGTGCATTACATTGAGAGACCGCTCCTTTCTAATGCTAGTATACTAGTAAAACTAGTTAATAATCTAGTCTAATCAGTCTAAAATCAGTCTACCCTTTAATAGCATATTTGGATGATATTCTAGTTTATTCACCATATAGTGACATACATGTCAGACATGTACATGCAGTGTTACAATGTCTACTGGATAACAACTTTTTTGAAGGGAGAAAATGTGAGTTTCATCTCCAGTCTGTGTCCTTTCTGCGGTATGTTATACGTGCCCAAGGGATCATCATGGATTATCAAAAGGTAGATGCAGTTCTTCAGTGGCCCACTTCTTCCTCATATAATGATTTCTAGATTTTTATAGAACTTCTATCAGAGGTTTCTTTTGCAATTTTAGTGCTATCGCTGCACCTCTCACATCCTTTACAGCAGCCCCTATCTAAAAAACACCCAATCCATCTCAACCCTTCACCGTAGAGGTTGCTGCCTCTTAGACCGGTGTTGAGGTCATATTGTCCAAGCGTACGGGAGATCCTCCTAAATTGCACCTGGTTGCATTTTATTCACATAAGCTCTCACCTGCATAATGAAAGTATGGCATAGAAAATCATGAGTTGTTGGCCTTGTAAAATTAGAAAAAAAGAACAGCGACACTGGCTAGAAGGAGCTAATCACCCTTTCATTGTATTAACTGATTATGAGAATCTACATCAAGTCAAGTTAAGTCAGCAACTTTATTGTTTCATCTATATACAGAGTACACTGTAAAACAAAACAGCGTTCCTCCAGGACCATGGTGCAACACACAACACAGTGCAGACAGAAACACAAGTGCAAAACAGAACAAGTGCATACAGACAATACAACACAATGCAAATGAGAAAGTGTAACAGGAAGGACAAAAGAATCAGTATCAATCAATCAATAAATCAGGCAGATTGAGCATTGATTGTAGTGGGAAGTGGGGTGGTGTAAATAGAATGTGCTACTTTTAATAAATATTTGTGCAAAAATTAAATGCGCACTTTCTGGAGGATGTAAAGACGCTGCTGGGCTTTCTTGGCTGTAGAGCTTGTGTTCAGGGTCCAGGTGAGATTCTCCGCTAAGTGGACACCAAGGAACTCTGTGCACTTAACAATCTCCACAGAGGACCCGACAACGTTGAGTGGAGAGTGCTTGTGTCATGCTCTCCTGAAGTCAACAACTGTTTCCTTGGTCTTGTCTTCAATCATGCTGACTTGTTGCCTTTGCTAATCAGACCCAGTACTGTTGTATCAATGCGCTAAATGCATGAATGCTTGACAGGCTTGATGGTCCTTGTTTTTTTTCATGCGTCTGTTTTAATATTTCTTATAGACCTGATTTCATAGGCCATAGATTTCGTAAATGACCTCAGTCCTCACTGTAATCGATCGTTTCTCTTTAAGTTTAAGAATCATTCCATTCACAGCTATTCCCACTGCATTCCAGATGGCAGAAGCAATATTTTATCAGGTTGTTTGTGTGTTTGGGATATCAGAATACATTGTGACTGGGGGCAACAGTTTACCTCTCAAGGGTGGTCATCCTTTGTTGAAAGCACTGGGGAATCCATTAGTCTGATCTAATCTGGGTATTATCCGCAATCCAATGGACAGTGTGAATGAATTCATCAAAAATTAAGTAAATTCTTACACATGCTCTGTCACGAGAATCCCTCTGACTGGTCCCGATGTCTGGTATGGGCAGGGATGGCCCAGAACTCACTCACAAGTTCTGCAACTGGTATGACACAATTACTAAGTGTCCTGGGGTATAATCTCCATTGGCTTCGTGGACCAGGACTCCTTCTGATGCCTGCAGTAGACTCTTGGATACAAAGAAGTTATAATGTAAGAGAGCAGGTTCATCAGAGGATTGAACAGGTTCTTCAGTGCAATAAGGAGCAAGCCATCATTGACAATCACTGCAGTGAAAACTTGCAAACAAAAAAGAAGTGTAAGCAAAAAGAAGAAAATACTGTGGAACAAATCAGGAGCATAAAATATGAAATGAAAGCAAAGATTCATCCTTAAAAAATATCTGGAAGAGAAAAGAGCCTGAACAATGTCTGTTTTTTGACTCACTGAGACCTCATCCAAAGGAAAACTTTATATGTATGATATTAGAATTTGCTCAGTTCAACCTACCAGATGTAATGCACATGCTAACAAGCAGTTTAACTGGTTTTATTCAAGGCAAATAAATATTTAGCAAACCATTTTACCAACATACAAACCATTACCAAAAAAGAAAAAGAAAATATTTGGATGGATTTTTTTTTTGGTTCCACTTTCTGCAATTAAATTATTGGATACAATGGCAGATTATTTTTCAAGACATTATGCTTAACGCAAATTGTCATCTATTCTCCTTTTGTTAACTTTTGTAATAAGAACGTCAAATTAAACATAAATATTAGTAACAAATATTTATTTTGAAAGTGTTATGTGCCACATAGGTTTAGACACTCGCAGAGGTAAAATGCAAAGGAGGCTTTACTGAAAGAATCACAATCCAAGTTCATAATCGATGCACAGGCAAGGGTCAGTTCCAGCAAGCAGATGAGAGGCAAAATAGCAAACATCACACAGGGCAAACAGTCAAAAAAAAACACATGCAGAGTGTCAAAGTGCATTATCAAAAACACAGGCAAACTATCCAAAGGGTAAGGCAAAAGGCAAAGTAGAAAACCAAGGGCAAAGGTCCTACAGGAAAATATATAGATAGAAAGAATGCTCAGTAGATCACCAAAAGGGATGCTATACCTCACGATTAGCCTATTCGAAAGCCCGGGCTCATATACCATACTAGTTAAGTCATATGATCAAAGACACAGTTGAGTCCTGACACTTTCAGGAGGGTTGTGGAAGTTTGATTCCATTTGACCATTATTGTTATATTGATATTGTTTTACAGCAACAAACAAAAAAAGTAATATACTGCATTCTTTTGTATGACCAAAATAACTATAATTCTTGTTTATTAAAAACTAAATAACTTGCTCATACATGTTTGGGAGACCAATGAAGTTAAATGTCTGATAAGTTAAGTAAAGATCTGATATGTGAAATATATAATTATGTAAGACATTAGCTGAAGCAGGATTTCACCTCAGAAGACAATGCACATTTTAAAATACTACCTATGAATTGTGTCCTTTTGCACACTTTAACTTAGCAGCATAATGGCAAATAAATTATTATGTTTTGTTGTATAATTGTCCTATTCCTTCTAAAGTCCAGATCAACCAGTAGAAATGGACAGAACTAAACATCTATTTAGAGGAAAATCATGCCCAAGGTAACAGGTAGTCTATTTCTAATTTGTTTAGTTTTGAATGCCTTATAGATCACATTTACCACTGAACTATAACCAAAAGTAATTTGCAATAGCTTTATGTATTCTTCAAAGGTTTTATGCATACCATCTTAGTTCTCCTTTATTTCAGACAATTTCATCATGTACTTTGGATGGATTTTTTTTTTTTCAGTGTGAAAACAGATTCATTCTCGAAGAGCCTGGCTGAAGTACTTGACCTGATAAAACCATCCTGAATGCTTTTCTAAACCATTTGTAGAAGAATGCATAAACAATAGGATTACAGGTTGAATTCATGAGTCCAATCCAAGCCAGCATATCAATCAATACTGGAGGAACTGAGTAACCGGTAAATGGATTGATAACATAACAGACAAAAAACGGTGTCCAAAGTGAAAGAAACACTCCCAAAATCACAGCCAGTGTTTTGGTGGCCTTTCTCTGCTCTTTGTTTAACATTGATTTCATTTTGTTTTTACATTGTGAGTCCTGAATAGACTTTGCTTGCTTTTGTGCAACACGGAAGATTTTCATATATATAATGAACATCACAACACCTGGGAAATAGAAGGAAAGGACAGCAGAGGCTATACTTGCGGCTGCACTTTCAAATATCACACAACCTCCTTCACATGCAACATTTTCATAATAAAAATCTTCAATGCCCAAAATGTTCAGCTCCAGAAATATTGTTCCAAACCCGGCTGCAGCTGAGACACTCCAGCAGATGGAGATCATGATTACTGTGACAAAGGAGGTGATTTTATTGTGATACAGCAGGGGGTGACACACAGCATAATATCTGTCAATGGATATGAAAGACAAATTTATAATTGAAGCAGTGGACAACATAATAGTAACACTGTTGTGTATCTTACAGAATAAAGTGCCAAAATACCAGCAAGTCTCTACAAAGCGTAACATATTAAGAGGCATAAAAAAGCCACCCAGCAGCAGATCTGTCAAGGCCAGAGACAGAATGAGACAGTTCGTTGGCATGTGCAGCTGCTTGAAATGAAGAATAGCTATGATTACAAAAAGGTTTCCCAATACTGTTAAAATCACCACTGTGCTAAAGAACAAATACATCGACACCCTTAAAAGCAGAGGATAGACAACCTTTGGACAAGATCCATTTAAATATTCATAGCAAAGAGGAGTAATGTCCACTATCTGAGTGTAACTTGAATTCATTCTGAAGTCCACCTTCTGAGGATTTTTTTGCTCCTGTGATGTAACCTGAAAGCATTTAAAAAACAATTAATAAAACAGTTCATTAAACATTTTTTCTGTCTATGTCGATTGGAAGTAAAATAATAATATAATATAAGTAATATAATATATAAAAAACATAACTATACAATGTATATATATAAATTAGCTGAAATGTCCCTTAAAAATGCATAATGAATCTATTGTTATGCTATGTTTGTTATAATGATAGAAAAATTGTTTAGTGTAATACAAACCTTCTCTCAGATCTTGCCTCTAATTTTTACAGTTGACAAGACCACACAGATTTATACTCTTCCAGCACTGCCTATGATAAAACACCACCCTTTGAGTCATGTTTCAAAAATGTCCCATGGTGATGCTCTTGACTAAATCTTTTCCTAAATAATACAAAAAGATTCATGTCTTTCTAATGTTATATAACTAATGTTAATTAACTCATTGCTAGAGTATATCTTTGTTCAGATATCAGGTACCTCTGTAGCAAACCTGAATAATTTGCACATTTTTGCTTTTGTTTTTGGGTGTAATGCATACCATCTTATATCTCTTTTATCTTATACAATTTCATAATGGACATCCTAATTAGATTGTAAATTCTGTCAAACTAGCTAAGGTAAGTGATGATTAGAAAGCATGTAAAATAGAATTACTGCTAGAACAACTACTGGTGAGTTATATCAATTTAGTTCAGAAAGCTTTGATTGATGGAGAAAACAATGACAATGTTTATTTTCCTAAAAACACCACAGTGTGTATCAAATCACACTGATCAAATTTGAGGCAAAAATCCAGAGACAAGTTAGAAAAAAATAGGCATGTGAAGCACAAATTGACCTAACCAGCAGTTTTCACTAGTGCCACATTTTATTTGGGCCACATTGGTCTGGGAAGACCAATCTGATGTTTGGCATACACAAGCCCTTTTTACAGAGGCTATGCATCCAAATTGAACCACTTTGGCAAACCAGCTTCAATATGCCAGAGCAAGAGATTGAGAGACAAATATTCTGTTGAATTCGTTGACGCTAACAATTGAAGCTACATAAGCATGAGTCATTTACTTTCAGTTACCCACTGAATGTTTGGGAACAACTCTACCCTAACCAGGTACTTGTCACTGGTCATTGTCGGGGTTTATGTGTGACTGGATCAGCCACTTGCTCTGGAGGTTCCACACACCAAAAAAATTATGGTCAAGGATTGCTACCCCTTGCCCTACAGCCTTTAAGGCATTACAGCAGAATTAGATTTTTTGAGTAATTTTACAAGTACAAGAGGTCCTTCGTCATGCCATTGTCATAAATTCTGGGTCATGCCTTTATGATTAATTAATTACATCAATCACACAAACCACAACATGTTTGTCCTAACATTGATCCTATTAGGAGTCTAGCAGCTTCTGGAAAACTACCTGTATGTGAATGTGGAGCAATTATCTGTCATAGGCAGTCAGAACCCTTCCTAGAGTTTTTTTAGTGTCCAGGGGGCCAACTGAGCATGGGCCCAGCCAAGATCCATGTGATTTTGGACTGGTCCTTCTGCTTGGTACAGTACTTCCTGAGCTTCATCAACTTCTTCCAGAACATTGTCTGCAACTTTAGCTCTGTGGCTGTACCATAATTGGTAAAAATAATTAATTCTGTATTGTTTATGTTCGTGAGTTTTTTTTGTGGAATTCCAAAGCCCATGCATGTTCCGGCGCCACTCTGAATGGCAGTCTTTCTAGAAGCGCCATCTTTTGTGTATTGTTTTAGCCTTTTTCCTTGCCATTTTTATTGCTAGTTTAGTGATTATTTTGTATGTCCTATGGACATGAAATCTGTTTCCATGTGCACGTGCAGGACTAACTAAGTTTACACAACAAAAGAGCTGCTAACGCTCTGAACAGAGGTACACTCCAACAAAAGCTGCAGAGACCCTATCAGAGCTGCAGAGCTAAAGGCTAAGCGCACGGAGAAAGAAGGGACGACAGATTCAACATGCAATGGACCTCCTCCAGTTTGCCTACAGGGAAATAAGTAGGAGTTGAGGATGCCAGGCTGTACTTTCTCCACTCAAATCAAATCAAACCATGTTTTTTGTCACATCGCTTTATACAGATATATGAGTGGTGCAGTTCTCATACCAGGTAGTAACACAGCCAGTTAGAATACTCTCCACAATGCAGGTGTAGAACGCCATGAGTATGTGGGGGTATATACCAAACCTCCTAAGCCGTCTGAGCCATCTTGTGCTTTCTTCGCCACCCGTGTGGTGTGTCCTGTCTTTGGTGGACTTTTGCAGGGATAGGCCACTCACTCAGCCTGTCTCTATAGAGGGGATTAATGTGGAGATGGTTAAGACCTACAGATATCTCGGACTGCACCTGGATAAAAGCTTGGACTGGTCAGCCAACACAGACATGCTATACAGACAAGGCCAGAGCTGGCTCTACTTTCTGAGGAGGCTGGGGTCCTTCAACATCTGTAGAAAGCTCCTGCAAAAGTTCTATTAGACTGTGGTGTCCAGCTGTTTTTTCTATGTTGTGATGTGCTGGTGAGGAAGCATGATAAAGAGGGACAAGATGCGTCTTGACAAGCCGGTCAGACGTGCTGGGTCAGTGGTTAGTGTTGAACTAGACTCTGTAGCAGTGGCAGAAAACTAGACTCTGTAGTAGGGTGGCACAAAAAAGGAGGACACTGCACAAACTGCTCTCCATCTACTGCACACATCCATCTATCTATCTACAGTGAGGAAAATAAGTATTTGAACATCCTGCAACTTTGCAAGTTCTCCCACTTAGAAATCATGGAGGGGTCTGAAATTTTCATCTTGGGTGCATGTCCACTGTGAGAGACATAATCTAAAAAAAAATCTGGAAATCACAATGTATGATTTTTTAATAATTTATTTGTGTGTTACTGCTGTAAATAAGTATTTGAACACCTGTGAAAATCAATATTTATATTTGGTACAGTAGCCATTTGCAATTACAGAGGTCAAATGTTTCCTGTAGTTTTTCACCAGGTTTGCACACACTGCAGCAGGGATTTTGGCCCATTCCTCCACATAGATCTTCTCCAGATCAGCCAGGTTTCTGGGCTGTCGCTGAGAAACACAGAGTTTAAGCTCCCTCCAAAGATTTTCTATAGGGTTTAGGTCTGGAGACTGGCTAGGCCACTCCAGAACCTTGATATGCTTCTTAGGGAGCCACTCCATGGTTATCCTGGCTGTGTGCTTTGGGTCATTGTCATGTTGAAAGACCCAGCCACGACCCATCTTCAGTGCTCTAACTGAGGGAAGGAGGTTGTTCCCCAAAATCTCGCAGTACATGGCCCCGGTCATCCTCTCCTTAATACAGTGCAGTTGTCCTGTCCCATGTGCAGAAAAACACCCCCAAAGCACGATGCTTCCACTCCCATGCTTCACAGTAGGGATGGGGTTTTTGGGATGGTACTCATCATTCTTCCTCCTCCAAACACAGCGAGTGGAATTAAGACCAAAAAGTTCTATTTTGGTCTCATCTGACCACAGAACTTTCTCCCATGACTCCTCTGGATCATCCAAATGGTCATGGGCAAACTTAAGACGGGCCTGGACGTGTGCTGATTTAAGCAGGGAAAACTTCCGGGTCATGCATGACTTTAAACTATGACGTCTTAGTGTATTACCCACAGTAACCTTGAAAACAGTGGTGCCAGCTCTCTTCAGGTCATTGACCACGTAGTTCTGGGCTGATTCCTCACCTTTCTTAGGATCATTGATGAAAATTTCAGACCCCTCCATGATTTCTAAGTGGGAGAACTTGCAAAGTCGCAGGGTGTTCAAATTTACATTTACATTTACATTTACATTTAAGGCATTTAGCAGATGCTCTTATCCAGAGTGCTTTGCTATTTACTGAAGAATAACATCAGCTAGTTTGAATAGGCTAAAATTCTAAGATATCTCCAAGTTAAGACACTACTAGACACAAGTCAATAGGGTGACCACTCTGCTATTTGCCCAAGTATTCTCTAAAGAGGTGGGTCTTCAATCTGCGTTTAAAGACAGCGAGCAACTCTGCCGTTCAGACACCCAGGGGAAGTTCGTTCCACCACTTTGGTACCGAGCCGTACTTGAAGCTCGAGGGGGTCTTGGTGCAGATTGGCTTTTGGCCATTGCCATCAAATACAGAGGGGCTGGTTCGTTTTTGGCTTTGTAGGCCAGCGTCAGGTTTTTGAATCTGATGCAGGCAGCGACAGGAAGCCAGCGAAGAGAACGCAGCAGTGGAGTAACATGGCTGAACTTAGGAACATTGAAGACGACCCGTGCCGCTGCATTCTGGATAAGTTGCAGGGGTCTGATGGTGCACAGAGAGAGACCAGCCAGAAGAGAGTTGCAGTAGTCAAGTCTTGAAATGACAAGGGACTGAACAAGCACCTGGGTGGCCTCTCTAGAGAGGAATGGTCGAATTCTCCAGATGTTGTACAGGAGGAATCTGCATGACCGAGGTACGTTTGAAACATGACCTGAGAACGATAACTGATCATCCATGACTACACCAAGGCTTCGAGCTTCTGTAGAAGAAGTGACCAGTGAGTTCTCAAAGGAGATGGCAAGATCGTTTTTAAGTCCAGCAGTTCCCGGGATGTACAGCAGCTCTGTCTTGCTGGGGTTGAGTTTGAAGTGGTGAGCCGGTGAGCCTGAATCCATGAGAGGATATCACTTTACCAAGAGAGCTAGTATAGAGTGAGAAAAGAAGAGGACCAAGAACTGAGCATTGTGGAACGCCAGTGGAGAGACTACAAAGAGACTACCTGTTACCTGGTATGAGCATCCCTGCAGGTACGATGCAAACCATTGCCATGCAGAGCCGGTAATTCCAAGGCCGGCAAGGATAGACAGAAGGATCTTGTGGTCCACTGTGTCAAAAGTTGCGGAGAGGTCAAGAAGGATCAGAACCAATGACAGTTAATCAGTCAGTCTGTCTGTCTGTCTGTCTGTCTATCTATCTATGGCTCCTGTCTTGCAACGTCCTGGCCCAAATTATCCTATTTATCAAATTGATTTACATTGCCAATGCAGGAATGGAAGTTTCACTTCTACACTTTATAATCAGACCTTTTAACAATAGTAAACTCACCCTAGCTTAGGGCATGTACCAAAAACCCTTAAATTTGCAGTCATAAAACCTTTAATAAAGAAACTAAATCTTGATCCTAGTGTATTGTTTAATTACAGACCCATCTCCAACTTAACATTTATATTCAAGATATTATCAAAAGCTGTGGCCCAACAACTCTGCTTATACCTGAGTAAAAATGACATTCCAATCTGGTTTCAAACCCCATCACTGCACAGAGACAGCCCTAATGAAGATTACAAACAATCTCCTTCTTGCCTATGATCAAGGCTATGTATCTTTATTAGCCCTACTCGACTTCAGTGCAGCCTTTGATACAATAGATCATACAACAGAAAATGGTTGGAATCACAGGAACAGCCCTATCATGGTTCAAATCATATCTAACGGAACGCTTTCAGTTTGTAAAGTAAAAGATTTATCTTCAAATTACACAAAAGTAAGATATGGAGTTCTGCAAGGCTCTATGTTGATGGTAATTTCCATTGTTATGCAAACGACACACAGCTCTATATATCAGCCAAACCTGACGCTAAATTTTGTTACTTCTTAACAGTAACAAAACCGAGGTTCTCCTTTTAGGTCCAAAAGACACTACAAATAAATCAGACTTCATGTTAGACTTGGCTGATGCTTCTATTATTCCTGGTTTAGCAGCTAAAAATCTTGGTGTCATATTCGATTCAGATCTATCATTTGAGCAACATATACAGTAGCTAATATTAGTAGGACAGCCTTTATGCATCTTAGGAACATTGCCAAACTAAGAAACTTCTTATCTTTACAGGATGCAGAAAAACTAGTACATGCTTTTATTAACTTAAGACTAGATTACTGTAATGCACTTTTGTCAGATTGTTCCAGCAGGAACCTTGATAAACGCCAACTAGTTCAAAATGTTGCAGCCAGGGCCCTTACTAAAATTAGAAAATATGACCATATGAGTCCAGTTCTGTACTCAGTCCAGTACTGTATCAGTACTGCACTGGCTTCCAGTTAAATTCTGTATTGACTAGAAAATTATTCTATTAACATACAAGGCCCTACATGGACTTGCTCCTGAGTAGCTGCAAGGACTTATTACATATTATGAACCATCAAGAATACTTAGATCTCAGGGTGCTGGCTTGTTAGTAGTTCCAAAAATTCAAAAAACTTTAGCAGAAGGAAGAGACTCATCTGTTTAGTTTAGCTTTTGGTAATTAGATTTTTCCCCTTAGATAAAGGTTGTAGGGGTTCACGGACAGATGGGCGCTAGCATTTCAGGGTGCTCCCATGTCTGTGTTACCTTCTGGCTCTCTCCTGTTAATTGCACTGTTATAGTCAGACCTGCCAGAGTTGTCAGACACATTCTGATACTGCTTAACATTCTCTGCTCTCTTTACCTTCTCCTAGTAAATGGTCACCTATTTGTATTTACTTTTTCTATTTCTACTTTCTATTTACAGTAGTGAAGCAAAACTATAGCATCAGTGATAGGAAGCTCTTGACAGTGAACTTGGGCAGAGGCATTGGCTGGATGGGGCAAGACACCAATTCCATATGCCTACATTCATCAGGCCAAATGTCTTAAGTCCATATGAGCTCTCTGTTTTAATTGAACTTTGACCAAGGATTTGCCCTACAGTGCACAGAACAGATTAAGGTAGAATGGAAGGTTTGCCTGAAACCCCTTGCTTTTTGTGTCATTGGTGTGTCTACTATACCATCTGGCTACTTCTAAATGTACATCAGATACATTAAACAGATACAGTGTAAGATGGGAAACTTAATCTTGGGCTATACTAGGGTAGAATGTTAGGTGGATGTTATACACAAAGTGCTTACTAACTAGGTGAAACACCAGATTCTAGCCATAACACATTTAGACATGGTGGTTTTCCTGTCCCAAAACGCCTCAACCAGTTAAACATCATATTAGCCTCCCAAAGTTTGTTGTACAAATGTTCAGATGAGTTTTAATAGTCCAAAAAGAGCAAAGGATGTTCAACAGACCTGATAAGTAAAATAGATAAATGTTAGAAACTTGCTGAATGATTGTGTACATTTTATATAGCATCAAAGACATTTCCTTTTGTACATTTTAATCATCATGGCAAATCAAATATTTTTGTTTTCCTTCGGAATTGTGTGAATAATTCTACTCTTAGTACTTTGTAAATTGAATGAGTTGACTGCTGGATCAGTGAATGTAAATGTCATGGAGTTTAATGTCTAACTTAATTACAATCAGCGAAAGAATGGGCTTTATTATTAGAATTACCTTCCATAAAAATCTTACTTGAAAATGAAAACTAAACATACATTTCTATAGTAAATGTGTTGTTTATTTTTTACTTAACTAAATATCTCAAGTGCCTCCATCCATGCTTCTACAATATGTTTAGAATAAACTTTTGTCATTTTCAGTGTCTAAGTAAACTGCAAATTTTGTCCCATTTAAGAGATTTACAGTCAGTTTTGTCATTCATTTACTATTGAATCAGTGGTAGATTCTTTTTCGAGACATTATGCTTAATGTGAATTGTCATCTGTTCTCTTTGGTAGCTTTTGTAATAAAACCTTCCAATTAAATATAAATATTAGAAGTAACAAACAGGTATTTTTGAAAGCAATTTTATAGCAACAAACAAAAGAAACTACTATACAGCATTCTTGTGTATACCCCAAAATACCTTTTATTAAAATCTAAATAACTGAATCAAGTATGTTTGGGAAACCAATGAAGTTGAAGTCAATATGTCTGATAAGTTTAATGGATCGGATATGTGAAATGTATAATTATGACATTATCAGCATACTGGTAAATAAAGTATTACTTTTTTTGTTGTATTTTTGTCCCATTCCACCTTAAATCAGGTCAATCACTAGAAATGAACAAAACTAAACATCTAACTAATGAAAAAAACATGCCCAAAGAAATAGCTATTTAACAGTCTATTGAAGTATATTTGTTTAGTAATGAATGCCTTATAGACCCCCAGTCAAGTTAACCACTGAGCTATCAGTATCTTTAAAACCAGTGGATACGATAAAGTCACCAAAAGATATTACAACATATTACATATTACAAAGACAAAATTGCTAGAGTACATCTTCGTTTGGTTATCAGGTTATCAGCTCTGTTCATGCTTTTGACACTATCTTTGTTCTCTTTTGTCTTAGACAAGGATTTTTTTTCAGTGTGAAAACAGATTCTTTCTTGAAGAGCCTTGCTGAAATATTTCACCTGATAAAACCATTCTGAATGCTTTTCTAAACCATGTGTAGAAGAATGCATACACAATAGGATTACAGGTTGAATTCATTAGCCCAATCCATGCAAGCATACCAATCAATACTGGAGGAACTGAGTAACCGATAAAAGGATTGATGACAAAAAATGGTGTCCAAAGTGAAAGAAACACTCCCAAAATCACAGCCAGTGTTTTGGTGGCCTTTCTCTGCTCTTTGTTTAACATTGATTTCATTTTGTTTTTACATTTTGAGTCCTGAATAGATTTTGCTTGCTTTTGTGCAACACGAAAAATTTTCATATATATACTGAACATCACAACACCTGGCAAATAGAAGGAAAGGACAGCCGAAGCTATACTTGCGGCTGCACTTTCAAACATCACACAACCTCCTTCACATACAACATTTTCATAATAAAAATCTTCAATGCCCAGTATGTTCAGCTCAAGAAATATTGTTCCAAACCCAGCTGCAGCTGAGACACTCCAGCAGATGGAGATCATGATTACTGTGACACACAGCATAATATCTGTCAATGGATATGAAAGACAAATTTATGATAGAAGCAGTGCACAACATGATAGAAACACTGTTGTGTATTTTATAGAACAAAGTGCCAAAATACTAGCAAGTCTCTACAAAGCGTAGCATATTATGAGGCATAAAAAAGCCACCCAGCAGCAGATCAGTTACAGCCAGAGACAGAATGAGATAGTTAGCTGCTTGAAATGAAGAATGGCTATGATTACAAAAAGGTTTCCCAATACTGTTAAAATCACAACTGTGCCAAAGAACAAATACATTGACACCCTTAAAAGCAGAGGATAGACAACCTTTGGACAAGATCCGTTTAAGTATTCATAGCAAAGAGGAGTAATGTCCTCTATCTGAGTGTAACTTGAATTCATTCTGAAGTCCACCTGCTGAAGATTTTCTTTTTCCTGTAATGCAACCTGAAAACATATATTTTTAAAAACAATTAATTAAACAGTTATTTTTAATTCAGTTATTTCTTACTCATAGCACATTGAGAAAAGTGTAAAATGTTTGTGAAAAGTGCATATTCTATTTCAACACTGAAAAAGGGAAGTCTTAACCCTGACTATTCCCTATTCAAGGAAATAAAATAATAATATTTAATATAAATATAAATAATAATTAATTAAACTTCACAATGTAAAATGAGTTGAAATGTTGACCAAAAGCCTTAAAAATGTAAAAATTGTATTTTTGTGTATTGAATACCATCTTAGTTCTCTTTCATCTTAGACAATTTCATCATGGACTTTGTATGGATTTATTTTAGTGTGAAAATATATTCATTCTCGAAGAGCCTGGCTGAAATATGTGACCTCTGTGTTATATGTGAGCTCTTTGTTTCACGTTGATTTCATTATGTTTTTACATTTTGAGTCCTGAATAGACTTTGCTTGCTTTTGTGCAACATGGATTAACCTTTTCTAGTTATTGCAATGTAAAAGCTTTGGCTAACAGGCAAACTGCAAAAAGTTTTGCTTTTTGCAAAACAGGACTGCTGAAACAGGTCATAGCTGGGAAGATCCATTGACTTCCACTCACCCGTTGCCTGCACTACCTTCACAGTTGTAATCAGCTGCTGAAGATAAATAAATTCTTACCAAAATTTGCTGTCTCCTGGCTGTGTTGCATTGTCATGGTAATGTGAACACATTTTGTTCAGCAGTATGGCATTCAGTCACGCACATTTATTAGAATATTAAGACCATGACCAGACTTTTCTTAGAGAGATCTGATAACTGCACTTTGCCAGTGTTTAAAGAGTGTTTTAATCATATTTCTGCTTTGTGTTTTCTATTTATACATTGCTGAATACTTAATACCCATGTTTAATATTATACAAAAAATATCAGTATATAAAAATGTAATTAAATTAAACCAAGCTCTGATATTAAACATCACTGCTTTTTGAAAGGAATTTAAATATGAAAAAAATAGCCTATGATCTGCTTTCAGGAGTTTATTTTATTTGATGGACAAAAATTCAAAAAGTTTGTAAATTCTGCCAAACTAGCAAAGATAAGTGATGATAAGAAAGCATGTAGAATGTCATTAAAATAGCATTTTCAGTATTTATTTGCATTCAGAGCTATTGCAGTTAAAAAAACACTGCATAAGTAATCAAATGAAGTCTTTATGAATGTCATGCCTTTGGGATTACAGAATTAACCATTTCCCAGTGTTACATCAATCAGGTCTTGCGGGAGGTTCTAGACCACTACATGTTTGTTTTGACATTTTGATTTACAGATATTCAATGAATAAACATGAAAATCATATTAGGAGTCTAGCAGCTTCTGGAGAATGACCTGTACATGAATGTGGAAAAATTATCTGTCATAAGCGTCCCAGAGTTTATAGTGTCCAGGGGGCCAACTGGGCATGAGCCCATTCAAGATCCATGTCGTCATGGACTGGTCCCTCTGCTTGGCACAGTACTTCCTCAGTACTTGGCTTCACCAACTTCAACTTTGTTTGCAACTTCAGCTCTGTGGCTGTACTATTATCGCTCGAAGGGCAAAAAATCGACAAAACTATTGCGTTAGTGATGGGGTGCTCCTGGCAGTGAACTTTTACAGTGTCAGATGGGGAATTTGGGGACCTTTTCTTAGATATTTTTTGCCATAAATAATTGTTTCCAATAGTAACTATAATGTGTTTCTTTTTTATTCTTTGTAGTCAGTCATTCAGAATAGGACAAACATAACCATAACACATTTAGACTTGGTTTTCCTGTTCCAAAATGCCTTAACCAGTTAAGTTTCATATTATTAACATCATATTAACATCAAAGTTAGCAAAGCAAAGTATGTTTTTTTTTTCAGAGGGCTTTTTTTTACTTAACTATCTCAAGCTATTTACTTAAATATCTCAAGCTTAGCTAAAAGTGCCTCTATCCATGCTTCTGCAGTACGTTTAGCATAAACTTTATTTTTCATTGTGAAAACAGATTCACTTTAGAAGACCCTGGTTGAAATATCTGACCTGAGAAAATTATTTTAAATGCTCTTCTAAACCACTTGTAGAAGAATGCATACACAATAGGGTTGCAGGTTGAATTCATGAGTCCAATCCAAGCAAGCATGTCAATCAATACAGGAGGAATTGCATAACCAATAAAAGGATTTATGACATTGCAGATAAAAAATGGTGTCCAAAGTGAAAGAAACACTCCCAAAATCACAGACAGGGTTTTAGTTGCTTTTCTTTCTTCTTTGCTTAACATTGATTTCATATTGTTTTTACATTTGGAGTCCTGAATAAACTTTGCTTGCTTTTGTGCAACACGGAATATTTTCATATATATACTGAGCATCACAACACCTGGGATGTAGAAGGAAATGACAGAGGAAGCAGTGCTCGATGCTGCACTTTGAAACAACACACAACCTCCTTCACATGCAACATTTTCATAGTAAAACTCTTCAATACCCAGAATGTTCAGCTCCAGAAATATTATTCCAAACCCAGCTGCAGCTGAGACACTCCAGCATATGACAATCATGATTATTGTGACAAAGGAGGTGATTTTGCTATGATATAGCAATGGTTGACACACGGCGTAATATCTGTCAATGGATATGAAAGACAAATTTATGATGGAAGCAGTGGCCAACATGATGGCAACACTGCT
Organism: Salminus brasiliensis; assembly: GCF_030463535.1. Lineage (NCBI taxonomy): Eukaryota > Metazoa > Chordata > Actinopteri > Characiformes > Bryconidae > Salminus > Salminus brasiliensis. Next base: position 30,326,656 of record NC_132878.1, read on the forward strand.
GTGTATTTTACAGAATAAAGGCCCCAAATACCAGCAAGTTTCTATAGACTGTACCAAACAAGGAGGCATATAAAGGGCACCCAGCAGAAGATCAGTCACAGCCAGAGACAGAACAAGGTAATTAGTTGGCATGTGCAGCTGCTTAAAATGAACAACAGTTATGATGACAAACAGGTTTCCAAATACTGTTAAAATCACAACTAAGCCAAAGAACAAGTAAAGTGGCACCCTCAAAACCAGTGGATAGACAAATTTTGGGCAAGATCCATTTGCATATTCATAGCACAACGGAATGATGTCCACTATCTGAGCATGACTTGAGTTCATTGTGTTGAGTAGATTTTTAATGCAACCTGCAAATGTATATATATATCATTTAAATTTAATGTGAACTGAAATGGTAACAACAGCACTGAAAACACATATATTCACATATATTTCATTTTATGTTGCATGTTCTTTATAATCACATTTTAATTAAAAAAATTAAATAAAACTCATTTTGTAAAAAGAGCTTTCTGTCAGGTCTTACCTTTAATCTTCTGGAAGATAAAGCCACACAGTTGTCCTTTATAGTCTTTTACCGCTGCATGTGTTTAAACACCGCCCCCTTATTTGTGTTAATATCCCATGGTAAAAATCTTGACAAAAAACATTACTATCCTTAAATGATACAAAAATAGATCTTCTTTAGGTCTTTTAACCATGGTTTATAGAAAACAATAAAATAATGATTAAAGGTGGCATGTTGTTTAGACTTGATGTATAATGTATTTTCCCACACACCCTAAATCTTACACCTATACATTACATGCTAATTCTTTTCCCAAATTTAGCATAACATGTCACATTTAATAACTAGTGCAGCAAATCTGGTGACAAAGCAATGACTTTATTAATTGTGTGCTTGAGTTGAAGGTTTGTTGAGTGTGACATTTTGATTTCCAAAAGAGTTGTCCAAAATGTTCAAAGAATATTATACAAAAAGAGAGCAAAGCAAAGTGTTATTAAAGACACACCCTGTCTACAGTAAAGCATGGTAGTGTCTTGGTGATGCCCTGGTATTTCTCTGCTTCCTCTGGCACTGTAAATTTGCTGGGAAAGATGGATTTAATCAAGTGATAAGAAATCCAAGGATAAAATGCCTTCTATGAGGAAGCTGTAGCCTGGGCGTGATTGGACCTTCCAACAGGACAATGATACAAAAGCATACCAAGCAATGATCCCAAGTGTACCACCAAGGCATAGGTTTAGAAGAAGTCTTAAAAGATTTTTTCCAAATAATTACTCCAATAAGTATAGATAATCAAAATTTCTATTTAAGCATGGTAACAAAGTATTTGTACTTCGTTACTTGACACCTCTGCCAGTAGTTGAGCCCAAATCAAAATGACTCCATTCGTGGCAGACACAGATTATGGCACAAATGGGTTGCTTTCTAAAGAGGGAGTTATAAAACTGAAAATTTGGTTTCTAATTCAGGTGTAAATAAATGCTATATAAACTCTTTTACAACCATTGCATGTTGTCCTCATGGAATATATGGATATATAGGATGTAGCTGTTGTGCTTATGCAGTATTTTGTTTATTTTGATTATTTTCTAGTCTAATTTAGTTAAGTGTGTGTGTATGTATGTGTGTGTGTGTGTGTGTGTGTGTGTGTGTGTGTGTGTGTGAACACTTCATATGTTATACTGTAGCTTAAATAATAATAATGATTGCCCAAGGACTTAATCTCTGCCCCTTTGGATTGTTTCCTTAAAACCCCCAGACCACCTGAGATGCTATTTTTTTATTTTATGTAAAGCTGTGGCATGATAATCACAATATAGCGAAGTAACAAATCACACTGTGATCATTAAAAACTGCACAGCGCACACACGTTAGCTCCTGAAGTGAGGAAAAATTACATCAGGTGAGCTAACGTTGCCTCGTTTATAATTTATTTTTTATCTAATGTTGTAACCTGTGTTACTTGTGTTATTTGTTTGCAGCAACCTAAGCATAAGGGTTTGAGTAATTTTATTCAAGTCAAATAAATATTTTATATAAAACAGGAAAGTAAACAAATCATTCCAAATTTCAGAAACACATTTAAAGTCAATGCTCACTAAAACGTTGTACTTTTCAGTAGTTGTGCAATAAAATGTTATGGTGCAAATTGGTGCAAATTGATCGGATGATTAACAACTTTTGTGCTTAAATATAGCAAGTAAGTGTACCCCATCTTCTCTTTGTAAATTCAGGTTACTCTGCTGAAAATTCTTATGAGTATACATTATGGGGAACAGTATTTATTTATTTTATATAAGGGCTGTGTGCCTAGTAAGTTAACTGAACTGTCAATAAAAAAATAAAAAAAACTTGAAAACAAATAAGAAAACAAATGCCTAGATCAGGAATGGGCAATTTCAGTACTTAAAGGCTGAATATCTGCACAGTTTTGTGATTTCCCTGCTCAGGCACAACTTATGTTATAATTAAACTTATGACTCTGGCCTCTGTTGCACACCCCTGGCCTTAATCATAGTAGTAATTGAAATAACTACTGGGTAATAACAATCTGTACTAGTTATTACTGACAGGTATTAAAGGGTCTATAGTTTTCCATATTTACTAGGCAAAGTGTACATTTCCTCTGCCCATGCAATGCTTATTAATTTAGTGTGAAAAGAGATTAATTCTTGAAGACCCTGGCTGAAATATTTTACCTGATAAAAAAATGTTGAATGCTTTTCTAAACCACTTGTAGAAGAATGCATACACAACAGGGTTACAGGTTGAATTTAGATATCCAATCCAAACAAGCATATCAAACAATAATGGAGGAACTGAGTAATTAATGAAAGAATCAATGACATTACAGAGAAAAAATGGTGTCCAAAGAGACAGGAACACCCCCATAATCACAGCCAGAGTTTTAGTTGCTTTTCTCTCTTCTTTGCTTAACATTGATTTAATTTTGTTTTTACATTTGGAGTCCTGAATAGACTTTGCTTGCTTTTGTGCAACATGGAATATTTTCATATATATACTGAGCATCACAACACCTGGCAAATAGAAAGAAAGCAATGAGGAAGCAGTGCTCGAGGCTGCACTTTGAAATAACACACAACCTCCTTCACATGCAACATTCTCATGGTAAAATTTTTCAATTCCCAGAATGTTCAGCTCCAGAAATATTATTCCAAAACCAACTGTAGCCGAGACAATCCAGCATATGGATATCATTATTAGTGTCACAAGGGGGGTGATTTTACTGTGATACAGCAGGGGGTGACACACAGCGTAGTATCTGTCAATGGATATGAAACACAAATTTAAAATGGAAGCAGTGGACAAAGTAATGTCAACACTGCTGTGCAATTTACAGAATAAAGTGCCCAAATACCAACAAGTCTCTACAGAGCGCAGCATGCTTGGAGGCATCACAAAGCCACCCAGCAGCAGATCAGTTACAGCCAGTGATAGAACAAGGTAGTTAGTAGGCATGTGCAGCTGTTTGAAATGAACAATGGTTAGAATGACAAAAAGGTTTCCCAATACTGTTAAAATCACCAGTGAGCCAAAGAACATGTAAAGCGGCACCCTCAAAAGCAGAGGGTAGGCAAACTTTGGACAAGATCCATTTAAAAAATCATAACACAAAGGAGTGAGTTCTACTGTATGAGCTTGGCTTGAGTTCATTTCAAAGTCCAATTCCTGAAGAGGTATTTTGTTCCTGTAATGCAACCTGGAAAAATCAATTCCACATTTTTTAATAAACAAGTCACAGTTATTACCTGTGATAAAAAAAAGTTGTTGTTGATTTGTGTACATTTTTCATTAAAACAGAGTAATTCAGAATTTCAGAGAATTCAGAGAAATTCAGAATTTTCAATCCATTACACATTTGAATAGAAGCAAATATTAATAGTGTTTTCATTATATTTTTACCATGGATTTCTTATTGTTGTCTTATTAAATTCAAATTAAATAAAATGCAGAAATGTAAACCCAAACCTGTTGATACAGAATGTAATTTGAATGCAATTTTTTGTGTAAATATGTAATTATATATTGCAATTGAATTGTACAAAACAACTGCAAACACACACCTAAAGGTTAGAAAAGGACATATGCAATGTTATTCAGCAGTTAAGATTATATAGATATTCAAGGAACTAAAACTTTCTGTCTGAATAAGTTGTTAAATGATCTTGTATCTTACCCCAAATCATTGACCAAGTCAACTGTTCAGTGCAGGGGCAATCTCTACTTTTTATAATCTGTATAATCACCCCCCTGTATGTGCAATGATTTTAATAATATCTCTCAGGCCCCAGTGGTCATTAAGGTCTAGACAAGGCTATTATTCCCAAATGATTATGTCCTCCTTTTCTCCTTGTGGGCTTCACCAGCCACAGAGGCGCAAGACAGGGCAGTGTCACAGCACAGAATAACTGGCCACAATGAATCTTTAAAAATTAGCACGCAATATATTGTTTTTCAATCATTATTGAAATGCTAGCTTTTATAATAAAGATGCAATATACAAATTAGCCCCTAATCATAATGTCACAGTCGTTTAAGCATCCTGACCAATCACAGCTCTAGATGAGATTATCATTAGTGTTTTGATGCAGCAAGGTTTTTATTGTAATGCTGATTATAGCTCAAATTAATGCAGAGTGGGCAACTAAACTTTTTCAGTACTAACAGTGCCCCCTTGCGGAGACTTTTTATTCTGCTAATTCCTACATTATCAAATATTATTGATAACTAAATAAATAAATAAATAAATTCATTAATTAATTCAACAAACAAACCAACGCAACATCTATTATTATTATGCCCAACCTTCTTAGTATCTGCCCTTTTAATACACAAGCACAATCTCTCTTTCTACCTTGCTCTCTAAAAGCAGAATAATGAAGCTTGCCCTTTGTCCCCAGATTGCAGTAGTATGGGGTTACTGAACCAGTTTATGTCAGGGTCGACAGGCTCTTATCATTAATGTGTCTGCCCACTGTTAGTTCACGTGACTGGCCTTGTGATCTTCTGACAGAGAACCGTGTGACCCAGTACACTGCAGTAGGTTTTTTTCAATTCGAAAAGTTTATCTATTTTATAACCGTGAATGTGCTTAAATACCCTACAACACAAAACTTGTGTATGTAGAGAACAGGTTAGGTGTCACAACTCCACCGAGTACCTTGGCGAATTCAAATTCCATTTCCCAGAATCCTCTGGGAGACACAAGCAATGATCATGTCACCTGACTTGTAATCTATAACACCTCTGATTAGCATAGTATTTAATCCCGGCCTTTAGAATAGACATTTGCAAAGTAGTGTATCCCTGTATTGTATCCCTGTTTCTACTGAGCAATATTCTCTGATGGCATTTTCTGTGTATGACTTTACCTTTGTTTTTTCAACCTTGCCTTTTGCCTACCATCTTGGACTTTCTGATTGTGTTTCTTGTTCTTTGGATTTCAACCTACAACCTCTATTTTCGACCACGTTTTTTGCTTTGCCCTTTTTATGTGTTTACATGTAATGTTTAGCCTGTTTTGCCTTCCGGAACTGATCATAGCCTGTTTATTGACTTTTGTTTATTTATAGAAAGTTTATTTTATATAGTTTTTATTCTTACATGAATGGTTGCAACTGTAACTACTTCAATTTTCATCCTGGGATCAATAACGTATATCTGATTCCGATTCTGATGAGGGACTCAGAGACATGTTGGGTAGGTTTGCAATAGTATATTTAGATGATATTCTAATTTACTCAACCTTTGAAGCTCACAAAACTCTTTTTGTGAAAGGAGAGAAATGTGAATTTCTTTACAGACCATTTCATTTTTGAGTTATGTCATTAGTGTTTAGGGAGTTCTTATGGTTGACCATAAGGTGAATGTGATATTTCAGTGGCCTTTTTCTTCTTCTGTCAAGGAATTGCAGAGTTTCCTGGGTTTTGCAAACTTCTATCGCAGGTTTATATGTAATTTCAGGGCTAACGCAGCATCTCTCACCTCATTGTTAAAAGGGGGAACTACAAAATTGGAATGAACAGAATCAGCCGATGCAGCATTTCAGGCTTTAAAAGCACCCATTCTTAAACAACCAGATCCCTCACAACCTTTTGTTGTGGAGGTTGATGCCTCAGAGACAGGTATCAGAGCAAGTTTATCTGAACATATACATATAAGATTGATATCTGGTGAAATAAATTACCTCTGACATAAATTGCAATCTTGTATTTTTGTAAACATAAATTACACCTTGCTAAATAAGATTAATAGTTTTGCATAAAGCAACAAACAATAAATAGATTTTTTATGCTGATTAATTTAAATATTTTAATACTTTACAGAATGAACAATTTTTTTTAAACCTTTCACACAGACATGAGCAAAAGACAATAAAAGCGTAAAATACTGAAAGGCAAAAATGTTCATTAGAAATAGTTGGTAACAAGCAAGACAAACAAGAATATAAATGCTAAGTAGGCAATAGATAAGGTTGGCAATATTTCACACAGATGTACAGACAGTTATATATGCTAGTCAAGATAAGAGCAACAGGCAAAAACAAGGAGTGTGACACATGACCATGTATTTGTGTTGCTAGGGAACTGTTGTGAGGGGAGCTCATGAAAATCCTTTCAGTCAGTAGTAACTTCTAAAACCATCCTGACATATTAGCTAGCTGCACATGTTAGAAAATTCTACAAAAATGTGTACACTTAAACCTTTATTGACTGTATTTATTGACTTACATTTATTAAACAGCAGTTTCTAATATCAGTGTTACTTTAAAATACTTTGAATTAAGTGATTTCAACAGAGGAGGGACAGAAAATGCTGCATCCTGTTGTCACGCCTGCCCTTGTTTTGCCCTGCCATGTGTTTTGTTAGGTTTCTGTTCTTGGGTTTGTCTGGTGAGTGTGTACAAGTCACCTTGTTCTGGTTTCTTTGCCTCTGTTCCTGTCCTGGCAGTGACATCTGCACCTGCTACCAGGCAAGCAGTACCAGCTGTCCCAGTTTCTGTTTTGGCAGTGGTATCTGCTCCTGCTACCAGGCAAGCAGTGCCAGCTGCCCCAGTTTCTTGTTCTGGCAGTAGTATCTGCACCTGCGATAGGGCAAGCAGTGCGCCCTCCGCCGCCCGTTTCCAAGGCCGTGACCTCCGCCGCCCCTGTTTCCAAGATGGCGCTCTCCACTGCTTCAGCTCTTGTGCCAGTCACGCCTGCCGCCTCAGTTCCAGTGTCTGTGACTGCAGTGTCCATCACTTCAGCTCCCAGGTCGTCTGCTCCTGTGCCGGCTCCCAGGTTGTCTGCTCCTGTGCCAGCTCCCAGGTCGTCTGCTTCTGTGCCGGTTCCCAGGTCCTCTGACTCTATAGCGGTGGTCCAGTCCGCCTCAGACTCAATGCCAGTGGTACACAGGAGTGTTCACACCTGTACCCCGTTCTATTAAACGCCCTCTCTTCCCTCCAGGTGTCCCTTGTCCTTTCTTGTGTATATCTACCCCTGTGTGTCATGTTTGTGCGGTTCTGTTCTTGCACATGGTGCATGTGTTTCGTTTCCCTGTACTTGATGTGTGCCTGTCAGTCAGTGGATTGTGAATTCAGTGTCCAGTGGGTACCTAGTTTGATTCATGTTCCTATCTGTGTCTAGTCAGTGTCACCCTGTTACCTCGCACAGTTTATGTCTGTATCTAGTCAGTATCTCCTTGCTTTGTTTATGTCCTTAGGTTTTCTTGTCTTAGTCTGTTCCATGCCTTGTTAGGTTTCTGTTCTTGGGTTTGTCTGGTTAGTGTGTAGAAGTCCCCTTGTTCTTGATTCTTTATATCCTGTTTTTGCCTTAATTTCACATATATGTAAATAAACCTGCCCAAGAGTATGTCCGCTTCTGCTTCCTGCTTCAAGCTGCATGACACCTGTACCCTGCTACACAGATAGATAGATAGATTACAATCTATTATTACACATATAACCTCAAATGTACAATTTTATAAATAAAGAATGTTACTTGACTTTCTTTTTTGTCTAAATTGATTAAATCCGGGGTTGCCCAACTGCCCGACATCAGAGTCCAGCTTCACCATTTGTGTGAGGTTTTGCACTCTAAACGGCACTCTAAATGGCCACCTGCTCATCTGGTCTGACCTGTTTAAAGACTGACAACTGGGGTCCCCACTACCAGCGTCAGACCAGCTGCCACCCACCAGTCCAGCCACCAGGCTCCCCCACCACCCAAGACCACCTGCACACCTTCCTGCCATTGCTTGTGTCCACATGTCTAATGAACTTGATAAAATCTACATGGATTCTTAACTATCTGCCGCTATTAATATTAACACTATCATAACTATTATTACTCTAATTACTCTGATCATCACTACTATAATACACTATGATATGATATACTACAAAAGTCAGTTGACAAAGTCAGTTGACATATATATATATATATATATATATATATATATATATATATATATATATATATATATATATACTCTAATTTCACCTTGAAATGCTCTGTAAATCATAAAGGTTCACAGATCTTTAATGTTAATTATTTTATGGATTTAACTGAACTCCAGGGGATTTTTAATACAATTTATACTTAATAATAACTAAAACTCAGAATTGTGTGAAGTGTTCTATTATCTTCATAGTGTATTTGTAGCCAGTAATACTGATTAACCAGTCACTAGACCTTCCAAACAGACACTAGTGGTCTCTATTTCACTAACTGTGAGACTACCAGCAGCAATTGCCTAGACCTGTATTAAATGAGGTCAGTCACTTTAAACGGGGTGAATAATTATGGTGTCACTTAATTTACATTATCTGTGTTTTTATGTAATTGACTTTACTTTTCACATAATTACATAATTGCAATAATGGCAAATTATATTGACCATTATTCCATTAAAAGCATTATACAATGGCAATAAACGTGACACATATCCAAGGGGGTGAATTACTGTAGGTGGTCTTACATTTACATGGTAAATAATATGGTACATCCATGTAATCTCATCCTGTATAATTTTAATCAGCATAACATCTGCTCACCACAGAACAATTTCAAGTCTGGCTGACTGTTTGTTGCTTGTCTTCATTTTAGCCCTGCTGTGTTATTAGCGTTCCCACCTGTGCCCCATGTCTGAAATCGGCCTTCACCACCAAGCTCCACAACCGTGAGAGAAGACCATAGCCTAATAAATGGAAGTAGCAGGTAATCCCTGGTCAGACAGTGGCATCCGTACCAGTTTCAGTGCCAATGATGTCAGCGGCTTCTGTCCCAGTCCCGGCAGTGGCATCTGCACCTGCTTCAAGGCCAGCAATGACAGCCGTCTCTGTTCCTGCTCCAGTGCCAGCGGTGCCCACAGGTCCCCTTTTAGGTCCCCTTTCATGTCCCCTTTCAGGTTAATAGCTGCTACGTCGGTCTCCAGAACAGTCCCGTCAGACTGTGTCCAGTTCAGTTCTGTCCAGTCCAGTCTCCTGTTGTTCTCCACACTCAGTATCTTGTCAGTCAATTTCCTGAACCTCTGTTGAATTAAATCAGTCACTTTAAAGTTAGGGTAGGGCTTCTGTAACTGGTGTCTTTGTCTTGCCCTTGTGTTTTCCCTTTCCTGGTTGGTGTAGTGGTTGGTGTGACGCAACAGATTGCACCACTTCCTGTTAGTAAGCTAACACACCATGTGGGAGACCAGGGTTCGATTCCTGGTCTGGGTGACTATGCTGTGCTACACCAATAAGAGTCCTTGGGCAAGACTCCTATCACTACATTGGCCCACCTTTGTAATACCAGTAATACATAACAGTAATACCTTGTAAGTTCCTCTCGAGAAGAGCGTCAGCTAAATGTCGTAAATGTAAATGTTTCTGTGTTGCCCTACCATGCACATTAGCACATGGCTCTGTTTGTTTTTCTTGTCTCCTCCCTGGTCCCGCCTTGTCAGTGATGTTCCCACCTGTGCCTCCTTTGGAGCCCTTGTTAGTCTTAGGTGTTAGTTGTTGGTCTGAGTATAAGTAGTCTCTTTGTTTCAGTGTCTCAGCGTGTTTTTTTTTTTGGCTCCAGTTTTGCTTTGTTTGGTTTGTGTTTAATAAATTACCTTTGCTTATGTCCACCCCTGCCTCCAAACTCCACAACCTTGAGAGTAAGCAAAACCATGAAGCTGATTATTGACTTTAGGGGGGGAAGCAGAGTGCACACACTCCTAAGCATTAAGGAGACTGCACTGGTGTGGGTGTGGACAGCTTCAAGGTTCTCTGTGTCTGCATATCTGAGGATCTCACCTGGTCACTCGATACATCATACATCATCAGGAAGGCCCAGCAATGCCTCCACTTCCTCTGACACTTGAGGATGGTCAACCTGCCACAACAGCTCCTCTGAAACCTTTATACATCCACTGTGCATCACAGTCTGGTATGGCACGATCACAGCTGATAGTGGTGAAAACTGTGTAGTGCAACACTGCAACTGCCCTCCCACCCATAAAGGACCTATGCAAGAAATATCAGAGGAAAGCCATAAACATCTCTGACTCCAATGATTGCAGCCACTTCCTGTTTCAACCCCTGCCACCCAGAAAGAGGTACAGGAACATCAGAGCCAGAACCACCATATTCAAAAACTGCCACTGCTACCTCAGCATACACACCTGAACATCCTGTTCTCTTTCATTTACATGCACAACATATTACTACATATGGTCTACATATTTATTCCATTTTACTATTAGTACAGTAATTTAGTTTTGCACCTTAATCACCCAGCCTTCATGCACATAATTTAAAATAAGAATATTTTATACTTGTCTATGAACCCTGTCTCATGTTTTGTCCATTGTCCTTGATTGTACAATGTTCTGCACCGTACAATCAATGACTGTACAACCTTTTATTAGTATAATGACAATACCATTTTCCTGAATGTAAGTTTTAGAATTGGTAGCTTTATAGTTACTGTCACGCCCGTGCCGCCGTGCCTGCACCAGGGGCGGTCTCGGGCCGCGGCTCACAGGCAATCTAGAACTCCCCCTTCAAAGTTTTGTCATGTTCATGTCATGTTTAGTTATGTTCTGGACTTTTATGTTGAAAAGGACTCTTGTGTTGACACCCATCGTCGCCATCTTGGTTTTAGGTTGTGTTTGTCATGTGTCTGTTCATTGTTTGGTTTATGTGTTACACCTGTGGGCTGGTGTATTTAAGGAGGGCTAGTGTCAGCTGCCGGGGGCCGAGAATTACTCTTAGTGCACTGCATGCACACAGGTTATTGAGTTCACGGTAGACACTGAGGATTCATCAGTCTAGTCTGTAGAGTCCATCCTCGTACAGAGGACTCTTTCAACCTAGCTAGCTTAGCAGGGAAAGCTAACTAGCAAGGCAGCTCTCGTCTCAGAGTCCATTAGGGAGCTACTGCAGGTCTTTGGCGATCTCTCGCCAAGCTTCATAAGTTCAGCGAGCTTGGGTCCAGGAGCTCCGGGAGTGAGCGACTCTCCAGCTCGTTTCAGCAGTTAGCTCTCCTCATCGTCGGACCGGATCAGTTGTCTAGGTTTGGTGGCTGACTCCTCACGCTCTCAAGTCTAGTAAGTTCAATACGCCTGACTAGCGCTACTCTTTATGTCCTTGTTCTTCGTTTTCCCAAGCTCGGCTTGGAAGTTTGTTTCTGAGTAGCGGTATTGACTCAGCCCCGGCAGCTAGCACAGCCCTAGTGCCTCACCAGCCCCAGGTGTGTTCTTTTGGTTTGCCCAGTATTGGTTGTCACGGTTGTTGTTTTTGTTCCTCCTTATCCCTGGTAATCATTGCTGCTTTTCTGTTTTGTTTACGGTTTATTGTGATCAATAAACTCTCTCGCCTTGGTCCATCCCCTGCGAGTGTTCACCCATTCTTGTCAGACCGTGTGGATCATGACAGAATTCTCGGCCGAATACCCCCGAACAGCGGGGATGGATGCCAGAGAGCTGGCTGCTCGCGCCCAAGGACAAGTCTTGGGGCAGCAGCAGCACTCTCTACAGAGTGTTTCTGAGGTCGTTGGTCGCCTGAGGCAGCAACAGGCGAACCAACGACAGCTAGTCGCCCAACTAGTGGGTGACATCCAAGGGCTCACGAATCGAGTACAGACTTCGTTGAAGCCTGCTAGTCTTTCCAGCCAAGTCACCAGTCCGTATCCGATGGACATTCCGGATACGTATTCAGGCGATCCAGAGCTTTGCAAGGTCGCCTTTCTTGTATCCTGTCTCGCTGGAGAAGCTCTGGATTGGGCCATAGCCACCTGAGAGGAGCTTAGCGTGAAGCCCTTCTCGGCGTACCTGAAGCACTTCAAGGCAGTGTTTCAGCGTCCTCGAGGGGGGCTCACGCCAGGCGACCTGTTGCTGTGGCTGGAGCAGGGCTGCAGGTCGGTAGCCCACTATGCGCTGGAGTTCTGCTCCTTGGCTGCGTGTAGTGGGTGGAGTCATGCCGTGCTGGCTGCCCAGTTCCGCAACGGGCTTACCCCCCGTTTGCAGCAGGAGTTGGCGTACCGAGGTGAGTCGCTTCAGCTGGATGAGCTCATAACGCTCGCTATCAGGCTCGACCAGCTCCCAGGTCGCCCTACCCCCACCATGTCACAGCCCAAGTCAGAGAGCTGGGGGTTTAGCTGCTGGGCCTGGAAGGCAGACCGGTCCGGTTACGCAGTGTCGGGGTGGGTTTATGGGTCCAGAGTCATTGGCGTCATGGTCTGCGGTACCTGTCAGCGAGCCCATGGAGGTGGGCATGTGCCACCTCAACCCGACGTCTGCTTCCGAGGTGCATGGCCCTAGGCCTACACGTAGGGTCTCTGCTATGGTGGCTGTGCCCAGCTCCCCGGGTCACGTCAAGGCGGCGCTCGCGGCCCCGGGTCACGTCAAGGCGGCGCTCGCGGCCCCGGGTCACGTCAAGGCGGCGCTCGCGGCCCCGGGTCACGTCAAGGCGGCGCTCGCGGCCCCGGGTCATGTCAAGGCGGCGCCCAGGGTGCCCTCACCGGCCAAGGAGGCGGCCCGGCCCGTCTGTCAAGCCAAGGAGGTGGCTAGCGCGCCCTCACAGGTCATGAAGACGGCCCAGCCCGCCTGTCAAGCCACGGAGGCACCCATTGTGCCCTCCAAACTCAAGGAGGGGCCTATCGCGCCGTCCGAACTCAAGGCGGCACCCAGTAAACTCAAGGAGGAGCCCAGCGCGCCCTCACGGCCTAAGGAGGAGCCCAGCGCGCCCTCACGGCCTAAGGAGGCGCCCAGCGCGCCCTCACGGTTCAAGGAGGCTGCCCTGTCCGCCTTTGTTCATGTCTGGGCAGTGGCTTCTGTGCCCCCTTTCGGGCAAGCAGGGCCAGCTGTCCCAGGTTCAAGGTCTGGTCTGGCGGTGGTACCCAGGATTGCCCCAAAGCGAGCGGTACCAGCTGCCCAAAGTCCAGCGAAGGCAGGGCTTGCTACCCCATGGCCCTCGAGGACGACGCCCTCCGCGTCGGCTCCTGCAATGAAGATGACGCCCTCCGCGCCAGCCCCATCGACGTCTACACTGGCCTCTTCGAAGACCGCGCCCTCCGCGTCGGTCCCTGGGTCGGCGTCCTCCGCCTCGGCTCCGGCGTCTGCCAAGGCATCCTCCGCGGCAGTGCATGCGGCAACGGCACCCACCGCGTCAGTTGTAGAGCCTGCGGCCCCCAGGATTGCGCCTGCCTGGGGCACTGATCATCATCGGCCCCCGGGGGGGTGGTCTGCAGTGGATTCGAGCCAAAGACACATAGACCCTGTTAAGTGGTTGTGGTCTGTTTGATCTTTGGTTTTCGGTCATGTTCATGTTTTCACCCCGGTCTTGTTTCATGTTTTTCAGCTAGCCTGTGGGGCCCGGGGCCGGAGGCAGCGCTTCATGGTCCTGGAGGGGTATTTGGCATTGGCCCCGCACAGAGGCGTCGTCTTTATGGACGTAGGCCAGTCCCCGGTCCACGTAGTTGCCCCCGGGAGGTTCGCCTCTCTGCTGGTGCTGTGCCCTCGCATCTTTGGCGGTCACGTCCCAGCAGGCTAGGCTAGCGGGGTCCCTCGGCGGCCATTCATGTTCTGCAGGTTGCTGGTCGGCGACCGGAGTGTCCCCATCGGGGGACCCACCCGGCCGCCTTGGGGGGGGGGGGGGGCGGGGGGGGTGGTACTGTCACGCCCGTGCCGCCGTCTTGGGCTGCGGCTCACAGGCAATCTAGACCTCCCCCTTCAAAGTCTTGTCATGTTCATGTCATGTTTAGTTATGTTCTGGACTTTTATGTTGAAAAGGACTCTTGTGTTGACACCCATCGTCGCCATCTTGGTTTTAGGTTGTTTGTCATGTGTCTGTTCATTGTTTGGTTTGTGTTACACCTGTGGGCTGATGTACCTAAGGAGGGCTAGTGTCAGCTGCCGGGGGCCGAGAATTACTCTTAGTGCACCGCATGCACCCAGGTTATTGAGTTCACGGTAGAGACTCAGGATTCATCGGTCTAGTCTGTAGAGTCCATCCTTGTACAGAGGACTCTTTCAACCTAGCAGCTCTTGTCTCAGGGTCCATTAGGGAGCTACTGCAGGTCTTTGGCGATCTCTTGCCAAGCTTCATAGGTTCAGCGAGCTTGGGTCCAGGAGCTCCAGGAGTGAGCGACTCTCCAGCTCGTTTCAGCAGTTAGCTCTCCTCATCGTCGGACCGGATCAGTTGTCTAGGTTTGGCGGCTGAATCCTCACGCTCTCAAGTCTAGTAAGTTCAATGCGCCTGACTAGCGCTACTCTTTATGTCCTAGTTCTTCGTTTTCCCAAGCTCAGCTTGGAAGTTTGTTTCTGAGTAGCGGTATTGGCTCAGCCCCGGCAGCTAGCACAGCCCTAGTGCCTCACCAGGCCCAGGTGTGTTCTTTTGGTTTGCCCAGTATTGGTTGTCACGGTTGTTTTTGTTCCTCCTTATCCCTGGTAATCATTGCTGCTTTTCTGTCTTGTTTACGGTTTATTGTGATCAATAAACTCTCTCGCCTTGGTCCATCCCCTGCGAGTGTTCACCTATTCTTGTCAGACCGTGTGGATCATGACAGTTCCTTGTTCAGAACTATTATTCAATTATTACAATTAATAAAGAGAAATACGGTTTTCTATTCCAGGGACCTGCCCCTTAGTGTTAATTACTGTTAATGCAGTATTATATAAAGTATCATAACATGAACGTGCCCTGAAACCTGGAAGTATGTGTAGTACTTTTAAGCATTTTATGCTTATAAGTGTCCTGCCCTCCACTTCCACAGGCAAATGTGTACTTTGTTTCTTCAGTGCACTAGATGACTGATTGTTTGATTGCCCGGTGAATGAGAATAGCTTTCATTTCCACTCACTCAAGTATGATATTCATGAATTTGTATTTTATTCAGACTTCTGTAGTGTCAGTTTGCGATACTTTAATTCTACTTCAGCCATATTAATGGAATGTGATCTTCCTTAATCATTAGGTCCTAATTCCTTTTATGGTAGAGAAAGAGGTTTCATTATATTCTATTCTATATTGAGATCTGCTGGATGGACAAAGAAGATCCACTCCAGTTCCAGAAGTTACTCAGTGCTTAAGTAGTCATTTTTGGAACACAAATGTTTTTTGGAAACAAATATGTACTTTTACTAAAGTTATTGTTAAAAATAACTTTTGTGGGTTTAGACTCCTCTGCACATGTTTGACCCCGTATATGCACTATGAAGCTCTCAGCTGTTAAACTTTAGCAAGGTAATGAGATAATGATGTGATGCAAAACAGGTGTGAGCTGTCTCAGTGGAGGCAGAATGATATGCGTCTCATTATGTTCATTAGAAGTGTTAGCCTGGGCTTGCACTTTTCACACCTTTCTGTGCTGAGGGACTAGTTAGGCCTGCATGAAACACATTTGTGTTTACTTGAAAGTTCCCACCTTTCTCCCTTTACGCACATATGTACTCTAGGTCAACCGGAACAAGTCCCACAGGTGAGTCTGCAGTCTGACAACAACAAGCTCTTTGGATTGCATCATTTGGCTGTGAGTGCTCATTTGACAGGCCGTTTATCAGACCCCAAGGAATATGTAGGTGATGTGTAGTTCAGTTAAGGGTCACTTATTTGGCTTTTTTACTTTAAATGGCAGTTATTTAGTTATACTTTATAGGTATTATTTATCAGATCATAATAACTTACAGTATTTCAGTCTCACTTCATCTTCTTTACTTATGACCAAGCAGTGGCTTTTGGAATGGAAGCAACATACAGTTTTGTCTTGTTCTTTTTGGCCTCATGACTGTCTCATATGTCTTATTTAAAATAATTTTTCATTTGGTTTTCCAAATACAACCTGAAGAGATTATGTATATGTTGTAAGTAAGCATAGGTTGTGATACATATAAAAAGAAGTAAAGAAAATAAGTAAAATAATTAAAAATATAATGTATGACAGGTATGTGGACATAGTTAAAGCCTTCAACTAAAACTGACTCCTGCACAGCAACATTCTTAACATACAGTAACAGTAAACACAGCACTTAAAAAGTGCATTGTTCGAATAGAGTTCTTATTCAAAATCTTAATGTAGTTATGAAGGCATGTGATTGAACAGCTAAAGTGTGGAGCCTTGTGCAAATCTTTTGGGCCAGTTTCCCAGACAAGGATTAAGCCTGGTCCTGGACAAAATGTTCATTTCAATGGCAAATCTCAATTTAGAAGGCTCTGTTGTCCTAGACTAGTCCCTGTTCTCTACAAAAATCCAAACAGATTAAATCTGACTGCAGCTGTATGTCTTTTTACAATGCTAATTAAATCCATTTACATCTGTTTATTTTCATAAAGCAAAATGAGACTGACTTTATGCATGGAAGTGTTTATTTAATCTAAGTCTAATCTGATTCCTGGTTGTCTGTTGAATTCTAGAATAAGAACACAGATACTGTATGTACATGGAGAACTAAGCCATGCTACACTGGAATTCAGTTGCATTTTGTGTTGATCTTCTAGAAAGTGAAAAGAAAGCGCTGTGAGAAAAACATGGACAGTAGTAAGTAAATTTACTTTACCATATTGATTGAGTCTGTCCAAACATAGGGACATTGGAGCTTAAAGGTTGTTCAGCCAAAACTACTGAAAACTGGAGTCAAAACAAATTATCAAATGATAATTTAATATAAATTAATAAAACGTAGTCCATTGGCATTTTGGTAGCATAGTATAATTAATAAACTTATGATATGTAATGAAAATTTGTCATCTACTACAAAGTGTGTACCGTCTAACTGTATTTCTGTCCATTTAGAGAATATCTGTTCATGCTAAATATTGCCTATCCCTGCAACCTACAGCATCCCTTTCAGGTCCCCTTTCAGGTTATTAGCTGCTGCTTCGTTCTCCAGAACAGTCCTGTCAGACTGTGTCCAGTTCAGTTCTGTCTTCAGTCCAGTTCAGTTCTTTTCAACAAAAGGCCCTGTGTTTCTACATTTTCTAGAAGATCAACACAAAATGCAACTGAATTCCAGTGTAGCATGGCTTAGCAAGGCATTCATATGAGGGCTCAGGAGAAAGAGTATATCATGATAAAACATGTAAAGGCCTCAGTTGACCTCTCTTTCTCCTCCCTGCTTCCTTTGCCCTCCTTGATTTTGGTCAAAGTCCTTCCTATCTCAGTCCATAAAAGCCCCTGTCTGCTCTAAAATGTGCTCAGCCTCATTTCCAAACATGCATTTCAGCAGAGCTGCTGTGGTGTTTGCCCTGGTAGTCACTGTTTGCAGGGCAGCAGTGGTGATTGAGAATGGCTTCCCTATTCTCTGGGAAAAGGCCCCAGCATTGCTGTCTGAGCTTCCACAAGCTGATGGGGTGGTCAAGCTAGACCCGTGGGACTACCTGCAGAGGATGGCCATGTACAGGTTGATGATCAATGCTTCCAACCCCTACATGAGCTCTATGGGCCCTGGGGCCAATGAAAACCCGCTGTGGGCGCTTCCTTTGCAACTGGGCTGGAAACTCAGATCAGGTAGGATTATGAACTAAATTTCCTAGAGCTCAAGGGTCAACTGCATATATAATGCAACACAGAATCAGACATAATTGATGCAAAACTACCAATGCTTATTCTGTATGGCATATCTTAAATTCCTGATAACACAAAGATCACAAGAACTCGCTGTGGGGGCCTTACTCTGCAACTGGGCTGGAAACTCAAGATCACAAAGGATTATGAATCAGATTTCCATCCAGAAAGAGCTTGAAGGCCTAGGTCAGCATTCATAAAGAATGTCAAATTAAGAGAGTTAATTTAGAATTCAACATTTTTTTTATATATTGGCACAAATGTGCCAGAAGCTATTACTGTAATGGTATGCTAACTGTAATACAACTAAGATAATCTTCTTTTGAAAAATGTTTTTTAATTATGAACAAAATAATTTACCTACTTGATCTCTTACTGTAGGGCAGTGGTGGTTCTGCTGTTATGCAGGCTATTAATAACAGGACATGGTTCAATACCCAGGTTTGGCAAGCTGCCACTGTTTTTAAACTCGCCAGCCGCCACAGCATTAGCTGCCCACCACTCTGGGCTCTCACCACTCTCACTATCAGTATAGTGTGTACAGTGGCTTGCAAAAGTATTCATAACCCCTGAACTTTTTCACATTTTGTCACCCTACAACCACAACCTTAAATGTGTGTAATTTAGTTTTAGTATAAATGTACCTGTTCTGTGGAGGCCTGAGTGGTTTGTTAGAGAACACTATTGAACAAACAGCATCATGAAGACCAAGGAACTCACCAGACAGATCAAAGATGAGGTTGTGGAGAAGTTTAAAGCAGGGTTAGGTTATAAAAACCTATCCCAAGCTTTGGGCATCCCAAAGAGCACTGTTCAATCCATCATCCAAAAATCAAAAAAGTGTTGTACAACTGCAAACTTACCAAGACATGGCAATGCACCCAAACTGTCACCCAGACAGATCGAGCAAGGAGACCATTGGTCAGCAGCCAAGAGGCCCATGGTCACTCTGGAGGAGCTGCAGAAATCCACAGCTCAGGTGGGAGAATCTGTCAACAGGACAACTATAAGTCGTGCACACCACAAATCTGGCCTTTATGGAAGAGTGGCAAGAAGAAAACCATTATTGAAAGAAAGACATAAGACGTTTGCCACAAGCCATGTAGGGGACACAGCAAACATGTGGAAGAATGTGCTGTGGTCAGATGAGACCAAAGTTGAACTTTTTGGCCTAAACGCACATGTGGCAGAAAAGTAACACTGCTCATCTCCCTGAACGCACCATGCCCACTGTGAAACATGGTGGTGGCAGCATCATGCTTCAGTCAAAGTCCTGACCTAAATCCCCTTTGAGCATCTGAGGTAAGACATGAAAATTGCTGTTCAGACGCTCTACTTCCAACCTTGGCGCAAAGCTGGTGCACATTTTAGATTTTTATGTGATTAAAATTTTGAGAAAAAAACAACAAAAACTATAAAAATTATGTGCTACTTTGTGTTGATCTATCACTTATAATCACAATAAAATACAGTTTATTTGTAGTTGTATGGGGACAAAATACAAAAAACAGGTTATGAATATCTTTGCAAGCCACTGTATGTGTGATCATTGCATGAATAGGTTAAAGACTGAGGCCAAATTTCATCTGTGTCCAACACAAATGGTGAATATGGTTGTCTTGTTTGTGTAATATGATAAGTCAATTTGATTGGTGTCTGAAGTTAGAGCTACAACACTAATGCAGCTAAACAGTAATGGTAGCTTAGACATAATGGTAAGAGCATACTTCAGTCATCTCATGTTTACCTCAAAGTGTGTGAACTTGTTCAGTAATCTCTAATATACTTGCCTGTGTGGTTTCAGCCACACTGAAGCCTGAATTTTGTCCATGTTTACAGAAAACAGCATGTCTGACAGTGTCAGAAATCTCATAAGCAAGTCAAATATTAAATAATTTTTGACCAATTTTAGTCTACTACTTAGAGAGAATATTTTCATATTAGGAACTTTTGTTTTCTTTTCACAGGTCGGCTGGTTGATCCAACAGGTGTAAACACTTGTGGGCAGGAGAGCTCCAGTCCGGTGTGTATTGCCACCAACAGCTGGTGGGGGTGTAAGTAGTGCTTCGGGAACATACTATTTTTTTAGTCCATCAATTATCTTTCTTCTCTCATCACCCCTTTCTCCTTTGCTGTACAGGTGTGAACTACTACCTGTCTGTGGTTCCTTTCCTGGCGGCAGTTGAGGCAGGTGTGGTGGGGGATGGTCAAGCCAAGATTGAGATTCAGGTGCCTGCTGAGCTGGCTACCAATTATTGTTCCAACACTTGTTCCATTACACACCCTGATGCCATGAGCAAATGGGTCAAATTTTTTCAGGTAATTGTCCTCCAGACATCATATCATAAAAAATGTGTTTGGATCATGACATATTCATACAGAGCCATTACTTTAATATATTGTTCCAATATAAAAATAGAAGAAATCCCCTTTTAAGTTTTTCAGGTAATGTAATAATAACTAAATGGTAACTAAGCTGGGATCCATATGTTAAAGTGGACCCTGCAATTCTCAAAAGGCTTAGAATTTGTATATAGAAAATTGAAATAATAATGCATTATATTACATATGCACTATTATGCATTATTTAATTCCCCACTTATATGACCAGAAAGTTCTGTTGGGATAGAGTTTCCACTTAAAGGGAACATGTGTTGTGGTTTTGATAATTAGAAGCAAGATTTGGTTTCCTTTGCAGTCTCTGAAGACCATCAGTGAATCAGAAGTGACTGATGATGAGAAAAAGGATCAAATTCTGGGTTTAATGTGGTCAGCGGAATTAGCCTCCCTTGACTCAGCTGCGAACACCTGTGCTGATAAGTGAGCAACAAATTTTACCTTTTAAAGCTAGCTTACTTGATGGCTAGTATTGTGTTTGTCTCTTTAGATTTGTATCAGATGTGATATGGCAATTAAAATGTGTAATTGGCCCCAGTGCTTAAATTTAAAAAACAAAAACAAAGTCTTCTCCCTTACTTAATGTGTTTGATTAGATAAAACATGTTTACATACAGTTGCAATCCACATTTAAAATGAGGTTTATTAGCAATGTGTACAAACTTTCAATAAACCAGTTTTCACCACATTCAAAATGCCATTATGACAGCAGTCAATGACACTTTGAATTGTGTCATGCAGCCTCTCCTAAGTAAAAATTAAAGAATATCCAGAGAAAAAGTATAGTAGACTAAGTACAAGTATAGCCTAAAAATAAGCCAGTATATGCCAATTAAGTCAGTATAAGCCAAAAATATTTAAGCATAATTTAAAATAATATCTCTGATTGGTAAAATAATATCTCTGATTGGTACATAAAAACAAACCTGAAGGTATCCTTAATTGTTTTTAGTTTAAAGTAGTAGAAGTAGATTAATAGCATACTTGAATGAACTTCTTTTTTGTGAGGAAAATCTGGTGTCATGTTTCAGAGCAGGTTACAATAATTATAAACAATAAATATATTTTATATATTATATAAAATTATATATTATATTACAATAAATAAACATTTTGTACTCATATATTAACCCCAATATATGGGGTTAAATTATGTCATTAGTTTTACACTGGCGCTGTCAGGCTAATTTAGTTAACATGTAATGGAAGCTTATATCCCACCAGCTGGCATGGTGCTAACTGTCTAAGTCAAGATTATTGCCAGTACTATTGCCAGAGTTTCCAGCTTATTGTGCCTGTAATCACATTTTATTCCATCTTCCCCCTGTGTAGGAGGACACTTTACTCGAAACCAGAGCAGTCCTTCAGTGAAAGCTGGCTGAGCTCTGCTCAATATGTGGGGGCTGCCCACTTCCCGTCTGGCATGGAGAAAACTGTGCAGTTCATGGCTCCTCTGCCCAGCAGAGTACTGCAGGAGACGGACAGTCCGCCCAACATTGCTGACCTCAGCACTGAGGAAAATCACACCCTCTACATTTTTGGCTGGATGACCACAGCCAACAAATTGCTGGGTATGCAACTTATATCTCTGACCTATCACATGACTTTAAGATGAATCTGGTGAATTGAAAATTTTCACTTTTCACAAAAGAAAAAGAAACAAACCCAAAAAGTATGTAATGTGATTTTACCCCCAAATGATGATAATGATTATATGTACTTTAATATAATGCACATATCAAATTGTGAAGATTTGTATTGGAGGTTAATGTATAGATATTTGTCTGGAAGGAAAAAGAGGGGAAGAAATAGAGGGAAAAAAAGTGCAGTTCGCCATCTTGTGGTGATTGCATAGAAGTGCATAAAAAGTCATAATTAAACACTAAGAATACTTTGTTGGCCCATGTTTAACTTACTCACCATCATAATTTACATAAAACTTTAAAATATGCAATAGTTACTAAATAGTTACTATACAATAGTCACTAAATATTACATATTAGGTTTAATAACTAAGCCCACAGTTACCACATTTACCTTTCCTTTTGTTTAATCCCTGACCGATCTTCTAAATGCTTCTGATAGAATTAAAAGTTGCTTTAGTTTGTGTCATATTTACCTGTGTAAATACACTATGCCATTTGTGTTTTTCCAGGTGGATCTCTGACCTCAATGTGGCAGCGTGCAATGTGCTCATCCGCTGCACGTGAGAAAGGTCGCACCCTGCTGAATGACCTCCTGTTCAACCCACAGTTCGCCACCTCCAGCATGCTGTCCATCCTGACTGAAATGATCACCAAATGCTGAAAACAACCACTGAACATGCGAAAATACCCAGCAGTCTTTCCCTTCTTACTTCAAATGTAATTAGTCAACCAAGACATGTTTAGTATCTAAAGTTTTGCTTGTATTGTTTTTAGCACTGGAGCTACTGCATGCATAAATCATTACACCCTGGTCACAGGCCCTAAATACTTAACAACCCATGGTTGACGTGAGTACAGAATATAAGGTTGTAAGATAACATTGCTTGTTACTTTCATTAGTCTAGTAGCTGCAGTGCATATAATAAATAAATACATTTGCAAACTTCAGATACCAAATGTGAAAAATTAAATACTGGTTGTCTGTCATAGCTGGGCTGGAAACTCTAATACAACCAAAATGTAAACTGAAGGTTCCTTGAGGAATTGCACTTTCTGAACATGTTCTAACTTTTAAGATGTTCTGAAGGATGTTTATTGGCAAATGTTGGATCAATAAATAAAGCCAATGCAGAGACCTTAACAGTCCAGCCATTAATTCCAAGACACCACATGTAGAAATGAAATGAAATGGTCATGTCTCCATGTCTCCAATGAATACATATGGTTTAATCCCACACCAAGGGTAGATACTTTGATACAACAATACTGGATTTGATGCTTTATTTAAACATTTGCCACTTAAAATAGTAGCTATATACAGATATTCCCTCTACACCTTTTCATTCTGAAATAAATACACAATATCCTGGTGATGTTATGTGGAGCAGGTGTAAAATTATAATAAAATCATATTTTCCAATCACATTTTAGAATACTTACTGTGGGTGAAAAGTTATTTTACTGTCAAAGCATTTTCGAGCTAGCATACGTTGCCTGATTTTCAAAAACATTAACACTTTTTTTATATATGCTAATGTTGCACATTAATAGTAAAGTTCCTTTTTGCTGAACAGACATATTTTGTGTCTGACTTGTGATTCTTTAAAAAAAAAAAAAAAAGGCAAACATACAGGCAATAATTAGACTGCTACAGTTTTATACTGACATCAATGGGCATAGGTAACATAAGCAAATCTATTTGAGATTTCTGAACAAAAACAACAACAATCTTGGCCAAACAAAGTCTTGGCCAATCAATTATTTTTGGGGCAGGACTACATTCCTACCCTCTTATATTAGGAAAGAAAGGACTGTATAAAGTAGATTTTTGAACTGTCACACTTTTTGAGAACCTCACTATGTCATGCAGAAAGGTTATACTGGACATTTCTGACCACTACATTGATGCACTGGTAGCTATGTAGTAGCTGAAATCCAAAGCAGCAATGTCAATTAACAATTTATTTAAAAAATGAAAGTTCTTTTGGTATCTGTGCCTGTAACTGCCACTACAAAGTACACATTTATTTTCCTATGATATTCTTGTCTCCATCACACATGAATACTCCAATGCTGTCATTGTCCACATAGTGTAATCATATTGTATTACTTGGCTTTCCTTTGGCAGAAATGCTAATGGACTGTTCATGGAACTGTTTCCTGATGTTCTCGAGTTCATCTTCATCAATGTATTCATAGTCATGGGGGTCATCGTCATCAGGTCTGTTTATACATACATCCTCAAGGCTGTGTCCTCTTGTAACAGCTGAGAGATGAAAGCAAAGGTGAACACACATGTTTATGGCATTTGCTTAAATGGACATTTACACGCCTATCCAAAGCAACTTCTATCTTCTATCTATTAATAAACGTATTGGTGAGGTGTGATGTGCTTGCTTTAATCTGCCACTCTGTGGGCAATGTTGTTAACTACTATACCAGCCGAATACACACATACACATTCAATATTTTAAATTCACATTATAGTTAAAATTATAGTTAACATTTATACACCACTCCTTTCAACCCAAATTTCATTAATTAATCAAGACACGTTTGGCTTATGTAGCACTACAGAAGTAATGGAAGATTAAACACCACCAATTAGCAAGGTTCTAACTGCATGACTAAATAATCATATACTTCAAGTGTCAGAAACCACATAACCAAACTGAAGCTAATTGGTGGAGTCCATTACTTTTTGGCCACATTACTTAAACTAAATAATTAAACTTCAGACACCAAACATGTATTGGCTGAGTAACTACATTTTGTGTTGCAGGGAAAACTGGGTACATTTGTCATTTTAAACTTTAATATCTATTCTCATACCAGGTGTATGAACTCATGTGTCTTACATTTCTGCAGGACAGGTTTTGGCAAAGTAGCAGGACTTAAGGGAACTGCTCTCTCATTTTCTGCTGTAGAGTTACTGGGGTCTGTGGAGTTGTCTCTACTAATTACAGCAGGCCGAGGACTCTGGAATACAATAGAAGATGTGGAAGAGGTCAGATGGCATATGTAAACACATGTAGAAGTATTTCTTAGCCAGGTACAACAACTTTATGTATATGGCAAACAATATTTTAGTTATCAAAGGTCATCTAAAGTGTCAAGTCAAGCGGCATGTAGATAAAAGAAAAAATCTGGCCAATAGAGGCAGGTGAACACATGTTCTCAAAATCAAGATTTTGAACCTGGACATTGTTCTGGCAAATGTTTACAACACTGTTAGTAGAAGATGCCAACTCTAAATGTAGACTATGAGGTGCTAAACAAAATCCAAAATTCCCCAAAATTCAAAGTTTAAGGATCTAAGGACAGTGAGTATATTATAATTTTAAGAACAAAATTTGTCCTTGAATTTTTATTTATTTATTTATTTTTTGATGTTTAAAAATGCCAGCTTTCCTTGACACTGTATGATCATTTCATGATGAATGGACTTTCTACAAATATCAAAAATCACTTTTGAGTGATATACATACACTCAATTAGGAATGATTTTTTCTTTATTGTGTACAGATAATGTTTTGGAGATTTGAGGATTTTGTCTGACAGTGACAATATGGTGTGCAGAATTCACTAGCTCACAGAATCACTTTTGCAGTGTTTTACATGGTAAGTCCAGCATTTGCCACAAGATGGCAGCAATGCCTGCATCTTCAGTGATTGTGATTGATCTATATTTTCTATTTTTATTAAATGGCAGAACATCCAAAATCACCCTCCAAACACATTCAGATGTATTAAGGATGAATTTTAAGATAAATTTGAGAGAGTCAAAATGACAGCACAAAAAGAAGTGTGAACAGGGTTCTATTCCATTACTGGGGAAACAAATACCAGAACACTTAGGCATGGCCAATCATACCTGTTCATACCAGCCACTATTATGCCACACAACCACTAACTAGTGTCAACCATTACTGTGCCACACAGACTCTAAAGCTAACAAGTAAATATGCTATTCTAAACAAGCTTCAGAATAATATATAAACAAAGAGGTGTGTAATTCTTAGCAAAAGAACGGTCCACAGTTTTAAAAGTCTTTAGGTCCAGTCTTAGGTCCAGATGGGCTCAAAAACTATAAGCAGGTACCTTGGACACGAATTAAGTCATGGATTAAGTCATGGATTACGCCTTAGTCTTTCACACTACACATGCACAAATAAAACATCAGTGTTGGTCACCTTTGGAGAGGAACTGGCAGAGATGTTTGTGGGCTTCTCAGGTCGGGGAATGGGCTGAGGTTTGGCTGGTCTTGCTGGAGGCCGTTTGGGTTTTTTAGGGGGTCTTGGTGGAGGCATGACCGTAGTGAAGGCATACCTTCTCATGGTGTAATAACAGTCCTCAGGGATCTCTTCAACAGCTGAATTCACTCCAGTGGTAGGGACACCACCTGTCCAGCTTTTTTCCAGGTGGACAGTCATGTGCAGGCGATTTACCGGCACCTCCCACCAACTGGATAGGTCAACGGTTGAGATGAGGAGGTAGGGGTCTGTGATTTGTTCCTCGATGCGTAGGCCTGGAACACTGGCCAAAATGTCCTCTTTGAATGAAAGGTCACGAACTGACACTTTAACATTGAATGGAAACGGGAATCGATTGCAGACCTCATCAATAGAGTATTGTCTTTTGTCATGCACAACTTCCATAAATCCGCCATCCAGGCACATTGGGAGATGAACAGATTCATGAGTCTTCCCTTTGATCTTCATACAACCCAAGGCATCCACTGCATCCCTAGTTTCATTACCAGCGAGTTCCTTCATTTTGCTTTTCTTCACTATAAATTGATCCCCTGCTATAACAGATGCTAATCCACTATAGGTTGAGTCAAAGCCCCTGGTGGCCACCACATGCAACTGCTCCGTGTCACTGCAGGCCTGTTCCAGATCGTAAGCTGTGGGAAACTCGCGAGGCCGTCGCTTAAACCGCCCCTTATAGGTTGTGGGAATGAGAAAATGTCTTGCCGATTCTTGACGGATTTCTGTAGCAAGAGTCCGCTTGGCTTCATAAGCCTTATGGACGATGACTTGATCCGAATGTATTAGATTTAACAACTCCTCCGGTATGTGCCTCTCAGCCAAAGGTCGTTCAATTATGTCAGCCACCATGGGGAAGATTTCTGAAGGCTTCTGAGACACGTCCTGAAGGGAAAAAGGCTGGATAAAAGTGTTCACGTCAAACTGCTCTGTCACGTCCATAACCTCAACGTCCATGTTGGAGGGGATGAGAGCAATGCTTTTCCTGACTGTAGAACAGAAGAAAGGGGAGTAGTTTAACTTATGAACAATTATGGATGGCATTACCAAAAAGATATGTTTTTACTTTGTAATAACCATATCAAACCTTCTTCTCGCCAGTAAGTGTTTGTCTCTTTTACTGATTAAAATCTGTCCTCAGAGTATTTCTGAGTATTTCTATGTTTCTATCACTGTATAAAAGAAGCTCCATGCTGCCTTTGGTGTTACATGGACTGCAATAGTTTAAAAGTGAGCACTGTCCACTATGCAAACACTTATTATTGATACAGTTTATCAAAAGCAATAAAATGCAGCTGAAATGTGAAATAAATTCCTATTTATATGTTAGCTTAATCAAAAGGGTCAAAATAAAAATAAATATATTTTCGGCTTTGCTGGTTTCTTCTTTTATCAAAATAAATCATCAATAGCATCAAGAAAGCACATTATTAATGAAGAAGAAAAAAATTAACAGCAAAACACCCATGTGTTCACTGAAATAAGTGGAGAAACTGTGGAAATTGATTGAAAACCATTCATCCCACATCAGTTTCTATCAGAATAAAAGAAAAAAATATATATTATGATCTGAATAATATAACAATTATTGTTGTGCTGAGTTCTTTAGGGGTTCTTTAGCAAAGACAATTGTTATTTACAAAATCATTTATAGTAGGTTTTGTCATTTTTGAGTACAAATTTGAGTACAAACTTCTGTAAAGAATGTACATTGACTATAAATTTACTTTAGATGTGTAACTAACTGTAATTAATGGTGTCAGTGTACAACCACATTTAAACAGTAAGGTAAAACTACAACAACTCCAGAATTCCAAGGGTTAAAAAAGAAATGAATGCAAGCGAGGAAAGAAAACATGCAGTTGTTGTAGAGCAGTGTGTGATGTTACGGTTGTGAGAGTGTAATTTCATCTATCTTCTCTTTTGTCTGACACAGGCCAGGCCTGGTTAATTGAAGCTTTGAGCACAGTTCTCTTTTTGCAAATGGGAAATTCATTATCGCCAACAACACAATGCACATAACAGCAGAACATCAAAATACCATTCGAATTTGGCTCTTCCAATTCAGAGGCAGGCAAAACATTCATGAAGTTAACAGCCCTAAACCAACTCTTTATTCTGCTCATTGGCAAGAGACACTCCGATATTCCTTAAACACAAGAATGGATTGATAAAATTAAATCATGAAACAAAAACAATCATGGTTACGCTATTGTCTGGAAATCAAGGACTCCTGCACCAAAACCCCTTTCTGTCAAAAAAAAAAAAACTCTAACAAACTGTAAAAACAGCTGCTAAAAGCATTTTCTTGGGAAATACCACAACAAGCCCATTGTTGTGATTTTCAGGTGTTTGAACCACCTTTAACCAAAGAAAATTCAATCTGTATTTTGAACCAATCATTTTGAAAAAGAAATGATTATTTAGACCAGACCAGCTCATGACCATCTCATCAGTCCATCAGACACTTACAATACAATACAATACAATACACCCAGTTAACCTCATATAGTTAATGAATGAATTAAAATGCTATTTATTACTAATTTAGAAAGTATTGGGACACCTGCTCATTCATTGTTCCTTCTGAAATCAACAATATTAAAACATTTAACCTGCTTTTATTGGAGTTGGACATATCGTGTCAATTAACAATACAGTATCTGACAATACAGTCTAGGTTTTACAAATATCGTTTTTTTGCAATGTGTTTATTGGGGCCCATAGGGAACCACCTATATTAAAGTGTGACTAAAGCATTATATATGTATTGTTAAAAAAACTCAATTCACTAGTTGTTGTTGTTGTTTAGCCCAGGTGTCTCTGCACTTTTTACTGCCACTGAAAGAAAAAGGGGTTTTGTCACTTACACTCCATCACAGCCTGGAGCTCATACACTGGAGTCAGTGTCAACTCCCCACACATGTTTTCCAGTTGAGTGGCAAACAACACGTCCTTTGTGGGTGGAGCATTGGCTGCAGTTACCGTCCTCTTCCTGCCCTTGGGGATCTTCCACTCAGCCAGCTCCCGCAGGGTGTAAAACTGGTCGTCTTCACACTCTGTGAAGCGGCCTTGCTGTGAGAGGTCCAGCCTGAAGCTAAGCTTAGGCTCCCTGTGGAGAAGCTCACAGTCAACATGACCGCCGCCCTGGTCATCTTCAGAGACGGCTGTGATTTGGAAGCTGTCTCCCTCCTTCACAGAGTCTTGGGGAAGCTGGATTTGATCGGCTGAGATGAAGGTGGGCTGGCCAAGTCTGTGGGAACTGATCTTGAGAGAATCCACAATCTCCTGAATGCTCAGATATGGCTGGGTGTCCATCACAATCCTGAAGAGACCTTTTAGGATACAGGTTTTGACAGTTATTATGAAAGCAGCAAAATAGTATATCAGACATTCTTCATATTATACTCGTAAAAAACAAAGGTGCCACAAAGGGTTCCTTGAGTGATGCCATTGAAGGAGCACTTTTTTCATTAGGAATCCTAACCGCCAGCTATGGGAAGGCCATCCATTTCTAGGAGAGCCAGATTGATATAAATGGTCTTGCTCTCTCTGGGTGAGTTAGATGCCACTCTTCTCCCCATCACTCAGCGAGATGTTAGTTAGTACAGGCATCTGTTAGCTGACATAACAGAATAACAGGTTTAAAGAACTTTCACAACAGTAAATGTTCTATACCAATTTGAGGATTCTTCAAAGAATTGGTAAATGATTTAGAGGTTCTTTACACATGAAAAATGCCCTTTATGCATACACGTCATTACAAAAATGGTTCTTTAGGACATCATAAGTGTTTCCTCTGTGGTAGCACTCAAAAAAACAAGTATTTCCCACCAATGATTGTGGGCAATGTTTGTAGATTTGGGCGCATGTCACTTTTAGAGAGGATACTATAATATTTAACATTAAATGCCCCACTTTTAATGACAACTGCAGTTTCAGAATGATTCAATCCTTTAATGACGAGCATCTTTAGTGCTTAATTAAGCACCTTTCTGCTGTTATGACCTGCTGCACACATGATGCATAGCTGGATACCAGCTTCTGGCAGCATTCCTGAATCTTAGGGCATTTTTCATGGACAATAGTCTCCAGTTCACTAATGTTCTTAGGTTTGCTGCTGCAACTGCCTTCTTCAAAGTCAGCTGACTGTGACTACCACTCCAGAATCTTCCAGGAATTTCTCTGAAAACAAGCCTGGGTGGACGTTAAGGTATGCTTGAGATCACTGTCCTGTTGGAAGGTTCAGTGATGCACAGATTTCAGTTTCCTCACAGGAGGCATGATGTTTTCTGCTAGGATTTCCTGATACTTGTTTGAATACGTCTTGCTCTGCATGTGCTGCAGGTTTCAAGTGCCAAAGCAGCCCTAGAGCATCTTGGAGCCACCACCATGCTTCACTGTCGGCAGGAAGTTCTTTTCAGAGTATGCTTTAATCTTCCTCCTCCAGACATTCCAGTGATCACCTGAGCCATTTGATTTGATTTGATTTGCCCTACTACCCAAACTGAAACCTTAGTGCCTGCTTACACCAAATCTTGCCGCAGGTCTTTTGCAGTCACTCCTTAGGAATCTGGTGGCAATCTTTACATTTAGTGAACATTGAGGGTTTTGCTAGATATTTTTGTATCCTTTTTTCTTGTTTGTAAAGGCAATGATCTCTTTTCTGAACTTTCTGGAAATCTCTCTCGACTTCCCATATTTCTAACAAACCCGGAGCCAATCCAGGTATTTGACGTATATTATCTCAACCACACCCAACACAACTAATGAAGCCCCTTATTTGCCACCTGATTTGCAAAGGTGTGCTCTTCTGTCGTATTCTATATGTTATAGTAGATTAAAGTGTAGTGTGGGTGATTGTTCTGTTTGCTGGATGTAGTCATTAAGTAATGCTGCACGTCAGCATCCTAAATCCTCATTAAAAATCACATTAAAATCCTCATAAATGTGAGCAGAGAGCTACGTTTTGCCCATCCCCAGTCAGTAAACCCTTTGATGAAATGGTGACGAAAGCTGGTTTGTTAAGTGTGAACACAGCCCTTTGTTATGTTTTATGTATAAAAAAAACAACTACTGCATTTGATCTAATTAAAATTATGGAGGTAAACCTAAAGTGTCAGGCCAAACTCCTCTACATAAACCGCAGAGAACTGACTCCTACACACTCCTGCAAAACCCCCGTTTCTCCTGTTACAATACCACATCTACCAAACCAACACAGACCTGCCACACACATATTCATGAGTCATGCTTCATTCTACTTTTTAGCATTTTAGAGATTCATTTAACACTTATACTTTCCTTTCACTGGCATGCTCTCACTGTGCTGAGTAACAATCTGTGGTCACTCGCATGTTTCTGCTAAAGGTTCTCCACTGTCTTTTGTATCATCCTGCCTGATGTCCAGCCAGCGTGAGCAGCTTTTTTTTTTTTTTACACAAATAAACTAGTCTGGAGACTATAGAATAGTCTGCCTGTTCTTACTGAGGATCATAGGGTATGTAAGTGAAATGTGAGACCATCTGTCCAAAAACTGAAGTGGAAGAGGACCATGCAACATGATAATGACCCAAAACATTCTAGGAAATCCACCAAGAAATGGCTTTAATGAATTCAAAGCCTGGATCTTATCATGATTTGGTGATTTGAAATCGGTTGTGCCAGAATCTCCTCAAACATCTCACAGCTGAAAGCATTCTGCATGGAGAAGTGGGAAAACTTTCTCCCAATGTCAGAAACAGGTATATGGGTATAGGAAATGTTATTAGGGCATAAGGTATTGTTTCTTTTGCCTTTGTAGGAATTGGTATCTTAAACAAATGATAGTCAACAATATATTGTTTTTGCCAAACGATGCAATTATATCACCTTCTGTAGATCTATAGATATTGTTTTAAAACATGACTATATTAATAAGTCAGTATTTCTTAATAAAGTACAAAACAAATGAATGGAGTGTCCTCATTTTTTCACATGAATACATGCATCTATGTTTTTAACAAATTAGCTTATATTAATGTAAACAGTGACTTTAAACTTGCATTGTAAAATTCGAATATGCTAATTTCTATTAGCAAATATTTTTAAAAGCTAGGTCTGCCCCAAACATTTGACTAGCATTGTAAATAAAACACCATTTCTAGCACTAGGATTCCAGGTGGTCGCACTGAATTAACATTACATACCTGGATACTCTAATGGCAGTTTGATCTCTGTGGCATCAGCAGTGTATGCTATGAACTTGGTGATGCTGATGTCAATGATCTTCATCAAGTCTCCAGTAGAGAGACAGCATTCTCTTCCAAACAGCTCGTAGACAGCGCCTGGAGATCAGCAGCAAAATAAAGCAATTCACTTTAGAACATGCAGAACAGTGATTATACTACACTTATATGGGTGCTACACTGTAAGTAGTTTTGTTCAAGTTAAATAAATATTTTTATTGAAATAAAGAAACATCACAGTTCAGATGAATAAGAGCAATATTTTACATGCATCCAAATTTATTTTCAAAATCTCTATTTTCAAAAAAGATTCTTACGCTTTGTTTAGCTTCCAACATATCAACTTTAATGTTTAATATGAAGATCCTACCCCATTGGCAGGTGCCATTTTACCAAGATTATGTTCTTAGTATCATGTGTAAGTGCTTTTAATGTTATGGCTGATTGGTGTATAAGGTCCAGTGTAAGAAGGTTTTAGAAAAAACCTGATGTAAAACACTTTTATTCAGTTGCAGAGAGCTGAATGCGAAGAGTGCGAGAACTGTTTGCAGAGTGTTTCTGCTGAGGCCATTTCAGCGAATTTAAACATGCATTCACTTGCATCATCACATTTATGTTTAGCTTATGTTAAAATATATTTATTTTTGAAATATTATGTTCATATAATGTTTCAATTATAAAATAAAGAATTACAGAATTACAGAAATACAGAAAAATCATTTAGGCCAAAAGTAGCACTCCAAAGGTATAATAATAATAATAATAATAATAATACGCTAATGTTACTGTGTTTAATAATAAATGTTTAATAATTCAAAAATCAAATGCCACATTTTACTGTTTTATCAAACTTCATATTAACACTTTTTATTTGATGGACAAACAGAAATGGTTCAAAATAATAGCACGAAATGAATTAATAATATTAAATAATATTAAAGTTATGAATGTTTTTACCACTACAGAAATGATAGTGATGATATTTATGGTATATATATATGTATGTACATATAAATGCAGCGGACTATAAGTGCATGCAATAATAAATGTTATTGCAGGCCAATAATTTACACTGAATGCACAGTATAATCAAAAGTAATTAAACTAGATACTGTGTAATCCACTTTACAGATATAATACAATTTATATTAAAATATTTGATATGAATACATATATTATCAATCTAACATTGTTTTGTTCGCAGCATTTTTACTGAAATTGTTATTGTTAAATAAGCTGTTTTCATTACAGCAAAAAAAGTATATCATTCATTTATGTCACTAAAAAGCTCATATTCTTAATGTAGAAGAGAGATAATTAATTAGCGAAGCACAATTTGGATGAATGTTTGGCCTGGACCAGCAGGCTCAGTCTAGGAGTTCCGCTCTATCATGTTTAAATCTGCTTTAATAGAACTTTTTTGTGGGAAAAAATGCAATAAAGGTACATAAAATTGAATAAGCTTGGCCAAATCTGAAAGCTTAAAACTGACCATGATTGACAAATAAATATTTGTCTGAGTTTTATTTCATAGTTGTTGATATCAGTGTTGCTAATGCGTTTATTTGGCTCTATAACAGTGTCTGAAGAACAATTCAGATGTAAGTAACAGTGATTACATATCACACTCAATCGACATTTACAAGAACATGGACTTTTCCAACAACAGTTAATACAAATATGAGCCAGAGAGTAAAATGCTAGCTTCAGATAATTACAATCAACACTTGTTGTTGCTGTTGACAATAATAAGTTAAATGGTGTATAATTCACCAGTAATCATGGTCACATCCATTTAAAATGAGCTGTAGACATTGTTTACCTTGGCAGTAAAATCCAGACTGAATCTGCAGAATCCTGGGCAGTGTTTTAGGGTCCAGGGAGCGCGTGAACTCCGTTAGTGTCATTGCCATCCTCAGCTCTGCCAGAGTAAGCAAACTACAGGACTTTCAGAAAGGAGCTGAAGTCATAGGCTAACGGCATCCATTGAGAGAAAGCAGGGGTCAGAAATTTCAGGGTGCCCTTTCACCCCTCTTTGGCCAGCTCAAACGCTCAGAGTGACAAGAGAGAACAAAAGAGTGTGAAGAAGCATCCTGTTCGGAGGACGGGGACAGGAAACAAAGTGAAGAGAATTGCAGAGAGCCCGAACCACAGCTTCACACAAACGCAGCGCAACGCTGTGCTACACATTCTGCATTGCACCACTGGCAAAGCCACAACTGATCTTTCCCCTCTGGCTCTATTGTTTAAAGCAAAGCTTCTGAAAAAGTCACATTTGCACAATTTCCCCCCTTATGCCAAATATAGTCCTGCTCACAGTCTTCGTTATGTGGTTTCTGACTCTGTATGACTCACAGTTCTCTACAAATGGCCTAAAGCGCAGATTAGAGCTAAAACAGTAGAATCCTGAACTGTCTCCATACTTTAGTCCATGTTTACAGATAACAGAGTTGGTACAGTGTCGGAAAGCACATGAGTATGTCTATTAGAGAATAGAGAGAACAACTCCACACGGTTTGAGGTGTGTGTGTGTGTGTGATGACATGCATGCAGTTAGCATAGTGCTAATTAGAGGTGCATAGGAATCCATGACTTGTTAGCTACATTAGACTCGTAGCTTTAGTGCTAAAGCTAAATGAGTAAAACTTTGGACACAAAACATGTGCTGACTGATCAACTGACTACATTTGGTGTAAAATATAAGTAAAAGCATTGATCTGGGATTAGTTTACATTATAATGAACAACCTCCACTAACAGAAATAGATGAGCTAACTTTGTATGATTGATGACATTGTATATTACTCAGGGTCAGAATGACACATAATTTGCATCTATGACAGCTCACGAATACTATACTTATTTAACAGTATGTAACAAGGTCAGAAAGGTTTTGCATTAGGCCACAAACCAAAGACCTTCACATCATATGCTAAGGGTCTGTATGTGGGGGCACATTTCAGTTCTTCAATCTCATACAGCATAAACATTAGTCTTCTTTAATTAGTTGCCATATAACTCAAAGTTACTAAATAATATTGGAAACTTGGTCATTTCTAGTAGATACTGAATAATCCATAGTAGGTACAACATAATTTGTACTACATACCAAATAATCCATAGTTAATTCAGCCATGGTAGATACTGAATAATTCATAGTAGATATGAATATTACAGGGGCAGAGAAACCTGCCTGGGACAGTTAGATCACTGGTTTTATCCTCAGGACCAACATTCACAGCAGATGTGCCCTTGAGCAAGACATCTAACCCCCAATTGCTTCCCCAATTGTGTTCTTACTGCCCGAATCACTAGTGTGTGTGTTCACATGTACAAAGGTGTTAAATGTGGAGAATTCTGTTCTATTGCTGTGCAATGACTGTAAAATAACTTAATTTCATAAATAAATCAATCTTAAAACATGGAAATAAAATCCATAGTAGTAACTAAACTCATAGCAGACTGAATAATTCATAGCAGTTACTGAATAATTCATATTGGTTGCTAAATAACTCATAGCTGATGGTAAATTATTTATATTAGTTACTGTGAAACCCAAAGCAATTACTGAATAATTCATGGTAGATACTGAAAACCCATATCAGTTACTGGATAATTCATAAAGGCTGCTGGATATTTCATAGAAGATACTGAATAATAAGCCCTTAGAGAACTACTCTGGCCGATTTTACACATTCTCCAGTAAGTCTAGGTTCAGTGATTTAGAGATTAATGAAGAATAGCAATTTTAGCACTGAAACTGACCTGTCTGTTTACTTCAGGGTCTGTTTGTAATTTTGTGGAAGCATTAGAGCTTTTGCAGCATTTTCTCACAGTGACTTTAATCAGATTCTCTCAACTGAGGACTGAAAATCAGAAGCAGTTGGTCTGATTGGTACATTATCTCTTTTTTTTATTAAAAGTGTTTTACTGGTTTCATTACAGCCATTAAGCCAACAACTACAGACAAAAAGAATGATGCATGATTACGTTCACGTTATTAATAATCCGTCCTCCCTCGCTATAAAAAACTGCCATTCAGGTCCATCTTGGAGGTGGCTGGCTGCGTCTTCCTCTAAACACACTGCAGTGTAATACTTTGTAGACGGAATTAACACTCCTTTACTTGTCCATTACTTTTTGCTTCCTCTAAAAAAGTCCAAACAAGCGTAAACAACGGGGAAACAAAATTAATTCTTCTCTTCTCCGGGGCCGTTGCAGAAAGAGTTGCCGTAAAGACACAATTCACAATCATTTACACAAAAAAATATATAAACCACCTTAACGTCACAGCTAAAAGTTCAAACTTAAAAAGAAAAAAAATACAAAACTAAAATGACTACTACTGAAATGAAGCTAAAAAGGAAAAACAAATCTACAATATTTTTTTACAGAAAAAGTTCAGGGTAAACAACTGGGAATGGCAATGATTGTTTTGAGCCTTCACAAAAGGAATGCAAGTAAACAATAAATACAAACAATGTGCTTTATCTATATAGACATATTTACATGAGTCTTTGGCTTATGATTATAGCTCTGCTACAAAAAATGGGGGAAAAAAACTAACAAAATAAGACATGAGCATAAACAAAAACAAACAAACAAAACTGTAATAAGCCCAGCCATTAGTGCACAATACAAACATTACCAAGCCAATGTTACACGCTGCACTCTGATTCATGGAATATTTTTTTGTTTTTGTTCTTTAGTTTTTCACACAACGATGGATATTCTATATACGTATACTGATATAATCATATATATGTTCATTGACAGTAACAGTGACATAGAGAGAGAGAAATAAAGAACACTTTTAGCATGCAACTGCTTGGCCTTAGTGTTAACAATGGCTGCACAGAATCAAAACCAAAAAACTAAACAACAAAAATCCCAAAATGCTCAAAACAAACAAAGAAAATTAAAACCAATCAAAAAAAAAAAAAAAGACATTACAGCGAATGCGGCATGACAGTCGGCACTTGGCTCCTCTGGCACTGCACACGGAAAAAATGACAAGTGTGCCACTCGGTTCTCTCCCGTTACAATTTACAACAACAATAATGCCTTGGATAAACCGTGAAAAGTCCAGACTGGCGAACAACGAGAAGGAGGGCCTTTGTCACTTTTCCATTACGAGGTTTCTATGTACTCCAGCGCCAGGTCATAGCAAAACCGGTACTGTTCCTGCAAGCACAGACGGGAAAACAACATTTTAAAGAATAGGACAAGGCAGTGAACCAATCATCATCATTATCATCAGAATAGACAGAAAGGCAGTACAGTAGTGTTGGGTGGGGGTTGGGCGGTCTGTAATTATGTAATTACACAACTGTACTTCTAGTAGTTACGCACTGTAAATCAAACATCTATCAGAATGACAAAATAACTCGAGATGCGGTAGAGAATACGAGTACCAGCTTATACACAAAGCTCTATTACGTAACATTTGACTTCCAAGAATCTTCCACTTGTGCTTATTTACTGGCCTTTGTAAACCAGCAACAGCAACAAAGACTAACAAGCAACAGCATGAGCTCAGCAGGCAGCGACACACACACTCCACACTTCGCACAGCACTTTGTAGTAGCAGTAAGTGCAGATTATGTAAGCGTGAGTGTGTCTATTTCACTGAAGAGCCGCCGCTGCTAGGCTCGAATACGAGTTGGGGAAAGGATGTGGCACAACATGCAAAATTCACCACAACAGTGGATTGTAAAACTGAGAAAGCGAAACAATTGTTGAAGTTTTAGTTAGTTAAAGTTCTTTCAGAAAGGATGACGTGCGTTACGTTGCGAGCTTCATGGTACCAGCGGCTACAAACCTATTACACTAAAACAACACAAAGAACTCACGTTTCCACTCAGCATCAATAAAGAGACGAGATAAAAATCATTATGTGGAACATTCTGAGCAGAACTGATTCCTCATAGACGGTTATGTTTTTTGTTAATCTCGTAACTTTAATCTAAAGCTTTACGTTTTGTTTTGCTGTTCTGTTTCATTTATATAATTACATAACATGGACTCTATAGTCAAACATCTCAACCAGTTGGTTTATGTTACATTCACAGCCGATACATGAATGGAATGTGCTCTAATAATAATAATATTAAAAATAATAATAATAATAATAATATTATTATTTGATGTTGAATATTTGTTAATAAGCTGTAAATTGCATTATATTGCAAAATATTTACGTTAGTAATAACAGGTTGAAGGTGCTTGTTTCTTTATTCATAGATTAATTAAAAGTGTTGCTAGGTGGTTACCATGGAATTGCTAGGTGGTTATGAGAGTCGTATGGAGGTGGTTGCTATGACTTC
Source organism: Salminus brasiliensis (assembly GCF_030463535.1). Lineage (NCBI taxonomy): Eukaryota > Metazoa > Chordata > Actinopteri > Characiformes > Bryconidae > Salminus > Salminus brasiliensis. The sequence goes on from NC_132878.1 coordinate 30,365,561, forward strand.
CCAGGTTATTGCTTTGGTGGTGTTAGGTGGTTGATATGGATATGGTTGCTTGGTCGTTGCTATGCAAGAAGCAAACTTCAGACTTCAAACAGGTCTTGGCTAATCCACTGGATTTGGGGCAGGACCCTTTATGTGTAATTCTTCATGAGAATTCATAATTCCTTAAAAGTAACCACCCTTCAGTAACAACCCTCCCTGCTCAAATGTGAGCAACTTTGATTTTTCACCAAGCTATTGTTTAAATGTAGGTCTTAAGGGTTACCTGGGTATAAGATACATGGTGCATGTTTTGTGTGACCCAGTTCAAAACCTTAACCACTAGGCCAAAAAGACCAAGAGCAGGTGCGGTGTACTCTGAGTGTGAAGTGGCCTGCTTCTTACCGGGCTGTCCACCATGTTGGGTTTGCTGTTCCTCAGACTTTTCACTGCATGAAACACATCCACCACATTCTGCCTCTTAATCATTTCACACACAATACTGATGGCTGAGAACATCCCACTGCGGCCGCCGCCGTTCCTACAGAGAGATAGAGAGAGGGACATTTAAGGTTGTGTTTGTGTGTTTACAGGGTGTGGTTTGTTGAGCTGAGTGGTTTTGGTAAGCAGTGTGTTCTGCCTCAGACGCAGGTGTTCAGTCTCCCTCACATTTACATCCTACATGTGTTAAAAAAAAATTGCAGACATAATCCTGTGTTTCCTGTCACTTATTATAATAATTCATGTTGATCCACCAAACTGAAATTGAAAGTAAAATATGTAAATATGAAAAGTCTTTTCATATTTATTTAAATGTAAGATGTTATTACTGAATACAATAACATGTCTGTGTAAACTCACAGGCAGTGTACAATCGTGCGCCCCTCGCCCTCCTCACACTCCTCCTGCCATTTGTCCACCTGAAGGATCAGCTTCAGGAATGACCGTTTAGAGGCGGGGACTTCTCGATGCCCTGCCCACCCCAAGTACTGGAACTGACGCACCATCAGGTAACCCTCCTGAGGCTGACCACACATGAACAAACACGGTTAAACAGTCAGTACACACCATAACAGAACTAAATCCTTAAATTTAATGAGCTGATAATCAACCTGTACGTTTAACAAATATTTGCTCATCTACAACACATTTCCAGCCAACATCTGCTCAATTTTCATAATTTCTTTACATAAACCCCCAATAAAACCTACTATAAAATCAGCACAAACTATAAAATCAATTCTATTCCTTAATATATTAAAACAATTTAGGAGGACATTTACATAATTAATTAACTTCAATAATGCTAAACTATTGAATGTAAGGAAAAGCCATACATCAACACTAGTATTAAACCATCAACCAGGTATTTAGTTATGTCATTAATAAAAACAATTATCTAACCTCTAAAAACAATCTCTAATCTGAGTGAAATAAGATTTCCTTTAGGGAGGGCCATCAGTTATTCAATTGGGAGTGAGGTGAAATCAATGAATCATTTCATCAATGAATCAACAGACCTAATACTGAATGAAAGACCACTCACTCTGGTCAAGTTGCATATTCTGAAGAGGCGGCTGATGACATCACAGTCCATAGAGCAGGACACACGCTCCACCTGGACCGGCCCGTATCTCAACATGCCCTCCTCCGGCCAGTACTGAGGACAGCCCTGAGCAAAACAAACAAAAGCAACCAATAAACACCTCAAAACATACACCTCTGCTTTTCTAAACTAGGGTACTGAGCATGAATATGAATCTCAAACGCTCTCATTTTGTTACACTTTATTACATTATTTTATTCCTTTCTCCTTTTCTTTGCCCCTCTCTTTTCTGTAAGCAAATGAAAAAATGCTTCGGTTTCAGTTGTCTTCTAATGACTGAGTGAGAATTCATTCTCTGAAACTCCGGTGGCTTCTACAGAACTCTCACCTGAAAGCTGGTTATTCATTTCAAATGATTTGTATGTTGTATGGGTGTAGCTTTTACTGTTGGGTAGACAAGGTTTTTAAGGACAAACATATGAATCACCAGCTTTAGCACTTTTAGTGGTGATGGCTTGCTGTTACCATTATAGCCTGCACAGCTAGCAACTGTGGCATGGTTGACGTAATGCTGAAATTTTACCAACAGTGTGAGAGTAGCAGACTTGCATTTGAATGATGTCAGTTCAGACTGTAACAGATTGTAGCATTGAATAAGCATTGATCATATTTAATTTCTTTCATGATTTTATCACTTTAGATAGATTTAAAATAGATTCACATGCACATGTGACCCAGAGAAATTACCCAAGGCTCTTAAGATTACCAAGTCACAATGACACGATAGGTTTATTTGTTATATATGTTATACGTTAGAAAAAGGGGGTGCAGTTTTTGCCAACCTTATCAATGATGAAGTTTATGTATAAAACCTGGATTACTGTTTTTACTAAGGTGAGTTACAGTCTCTCATTAGGGTTAATATTAATAAAACTCTAAATGTAGGTATTGTGATATAAACTGAGGTGTGTGTTACAGTCTCTCATTAGGGTTGAATATTAATAACACTCTAAATGTAGGTATTGTGATATAAACTGAGGTGTGCGTTACAGTCTCTCATTAGGGTTGAATATTAATAACACTCTAAATGTAGGTATTGTGATATAAACTGAGGTGTGTGTTACAGTCTCTCATTAGGGTTGAATATTAATAACACTCTAAATGTAGGTATTGTGATATAAACTGAGGTGTGTGTTACAGTCTCTCATAAGGATTGAATATTAATAACACTCTAAATGCAAGTATTGTGATATAAACTGAGGTGTGTGTTGCAGTCTCTCATTAGGTTTGAATATTAATAACACTCTAAATGTAGGTATTTTGATATAAACAGAGGTGTGTGATACAGTCTCTCATTAGGGTTGAATATTATGAACACTCTAAATGTAGGTATTGTGATATAAATCCCATTAACTGATCTGCAGGGGGCCTCACCTGAGCCAGGTCGATTTCATTGAGCATGACGATGGAAGTGCAGCCATAGTCGTACACCAGCCTCCAGAAATCCTTCACCGTGTTGGGCAGGGGGTGCTGCGTCACAATGAAGGCTGCAGGCTGCCTATAGCTCTGAGGCAAAACACACGACACACCTTTTATTTCACCACAGAAAACACCCTCAGAAACCACATCTATGCATAGATCAACACAGGTATGGACTTTTTCTCATGAGGATGCTGTGTGGACAATGGCCATGCAAAGGACTATGGTGACCTGTTTAAAGTGATATAAATGCATGTGTATGTACACAGTACTGTGCAAAAGTTCTAGGCCACCTTCAGAACAGTATGTGTGTTTTGCTTTTGTATAACTAGAAAAAAAAAACATTAAAAAACAAATGCAGTAAAAAAAAGCACTTACTGCTGAAATTAAAAAGCTTAAAATAAATGTTCTCAGGTGGATGAAGACGTTTGCACAGTGCCGTCCTTGTGTGTATGTGTTTGTGCACAATCCGTGTCTGGCATGCCGTGGAAAACCCGGGATAATAATGGAAAGTGGCGATTATACCACTGAAGCCATGAAACAAATCCAGTCTAAGAGGCAATACTGATACTGAGAGACAAAATCATAAATTACCTGGTACACTCCTGACGTCTTGGTTAGAAAAAAGGTCCAAGAGGTTTGTGAAGCATAACGGGGAAGTGATTTAAAAATTACCCTCTAAAGTCCAAAAAAACGATGTGGTAACTTCCCACACTTCTGTGTCTGTCTGCATGTTACGGAAAAAACGCCATCTCCCAGGGGTCAGTGGTCATTTGCATTTGCAGTCACACAATGCTATCATTTTAAACCCAAGCCAGTGCATTTCCTGCCAAAGAAGGTTAAGCTGAGCTACATTCATTTGGCTGCAGTAAATCTTAGAGGTTGGGCAGAATGACCTCCAAAATGGACAGCATGTTTTTTTCTTTTACTGAAAGGAGGACATCTCGCCTCAGCTTCGGTAGGGCTTACAGCTGTGACGCGTGAGCCACTAGGAGATGAACGAAGAATCCGCATGCAGATTCAAACTACATATAAAAACAGTTAGCCTTTACTAAACCCTAATCCCTTAGTAAAACTGTAACAAGTTCTGGCTAGGATTACTTCGTTGTTTTAACATGTTAAAAGTACTCAAATCCAAAAAACATGTAATTCTAAAATGTGGAGCAACAGATTGCGGTTATCAGATAAATTATCAAGCACTTACCTCACCATTTTACTAGAAAAAACACTTTGGGCTTTGGATGATTTTGACCCAAACAGTGAGTCCAGATTGAACACAGAGGCTTTAGAAATACTGCCTAACATAGAAGCTGCATTATTTACTCATCTGAGCATCTGAACATACACAGCATATTATTTTATGGTTCCAATTCTTATTAAATGTTAACAAGGCTAAGAATGGAACATATATATTAAACCGCCCATATGTAAGGGAACGCTGATTATCCAGAAGACTAAACTAATGAGCTGGATTTGCCTCTAGCTTTCTGGGTCTAACATTGAAAGGACAGGGACAGAGAAAGAGTAAGAGAAAGAGAAAAAGAGGGGTGTTTACGCACTAAAAGGGGAGGGAGTGTTAATGTACTTACATCCATGAGTGCAGCATTAATGTAGTTGCTGCTTTCTCCATCGATGGTGATGAGAAAGGGCAGGCAGCGGTCCGGGGGCAGGTTGTCCATGAAGCGGTTTTTGTCATGGTTTCGGGGCAGCAACGCTATACTGCAGTCCTCAGGCTGGGGCTGAGGGGTCACTGAGTTCAGCGTCTAAACACAAACAGAAACGTTAAATTGTACATTTCTTTTGATTCCTTTAAAAAAATTCATTCCTATGTCAACTATATAGACAGAGACATGTCCAGTGATGACCAAACATATGGATATACAAGGCAGTGGATATGCATTCGTGGTTATGTATCTCTATATGCATGTGTGTGTGTTTGTGTTCCCGTACCTGGAACTCGTCTTTGAGGTGTGAGGAGTTGCTCTGGGAGTCGATGCGGATCATGTCGTAATACGCTGCTTTAAACTCACATGCTGGAATGGCTGTATCGCCACACAGGCATGCTTCCAGGATGGCATCATGGATGAATATATACTGCTCCTGAAACACAGAGAGAATAACAGATGTTTATTGCACACATTATGTCCTCAAAACGGATCAAATAAATTATACATTATGTACAAATAAGGAGATAAGTAGTTTGGTATGGATTAAAGCCTGGAACCAAACTTTGTTCTTCATACTAGCTTAGAAAATATGAAGAGATCATGTTTAGCTGGATCTGTTCCAAAGATCAATGGTATTAAGTGATGGGGATCGCTTGGATGCCACAGCTTTTGCACAATGCTGTAAAATTTACATTTATGTATTTTTGATGGAGTGTGTGTATGTTTATACGTTTATAAGAGGTGTGAGAGTATAATCACCTCTGTCTGGACCATGTTGATGCGCCTAGACCGTAGGGCTTTAACACAGTTATAAATGTCCACTACACCCTCCCTCTCCGCCATGTCCAGCATTATGTCAATCACGATGTAACATCCTGTCCTGCCCGCTCCAGCACTGCAACACAGAGTCATTATCAGCATTAGCAAAACATCACCACATACATACACACACATTTTAGCATTTAGGTTAGTTCTAAGTTATCAAGCTTGAAACAAGGTTTGAGGAGAGTTGAGCCACATCTTGGAGGAAATGTAGGAAATGTGTAAATTTAATCGGTTGGCAAACTACCGCTTGAACTCAAGCCAAAACGGCTGTATATTATCAAAATGTAAATCACAGTGCGTTTAACTCACTGTACTCTGTATCTGTGCAACTCAGTCAATGTTTTCATCCGTTTGATAAGGACGAGAACAGTAGGGTTTTTCGTTTTACTTCCAAAGCAATGCAATGCAATGTGTGTCGCTCAAAAACAGCTTTAGTGTTCCTGCTGCAGATTAGCAGCGGTGCACACACAACCACATCCTGTATGTAAAAGAGGCACCAACAGGAGGATGAATTTTCAGCTATGTTTAAACACATGGACCAGCCTTTAGAACACACACATAGGTAAAATCTCGTGACCCGCACGCTCCGGCCACAGTGACAGAGGTCGACCACAAGCCAACAAGAAGACAAATATGAATACTCATGAGCAGTGAAAAAGGTCACAAGTTCTGAAACCAGTCCCCTGTATCACAGTTTGATGTGGAATCACTATGCAAATTAAAATTGGGCAAAGTCAAAAATCGTATGTTATAATTAGAGGCCAATCGAAAAAAAAATGCAGATCATTTGTGCCCTGCCAGCTCCATAATAGTACGCACAGTGCTTGGACCTTTTGAGGACAGATGTATAACTCTAATAGTGGTTAGGGAAGTGTTCTAATTACATTTCAGACGAAAGCTAAAATTCATGATTGTGTTGGATGGCAATAGTGATAGTCCACCAAAAGTGGTAGTCATGGTATGAGAAAATGAAACCAACTTCAATGCTCATGAAACGTGGCTTTCGTGCTGGCTCTGTTCTTCTCTTTCCAAAATCAAATGCATCATTCAAAATGCTGAATTTCACCAACAACAGGTTTGCATGTGTGGTTACTGAGGGAACCTGCAAGCATCTTTAAGCCAAAATTCATCCACTTAAACCCCCCCCCCCCCCGGAACCAAAATCTAGTTAATCAGCCAAACATAGTTTTAGAAATGAAGCTACAATGTTAATGTTGTTTAAAAGATCAACTATTAACAATAAACAATATTTCAAATATTATTACTGATATTTTTATATCATCATATTAGTTCACAGTTATGCACAGTTATTAGTGGATAACCAAATATTTCAGATACATAATGTAAGTGTATGTGTCTCAGTACCTGCAGTGGACCACTATGGGCCCTGCGCTGGGCGGGTTGGACATCTTGACACGCCGGATGAAAGAAAGTAGTCCCGTGGCGTGATATGGTACACCGTGATCAGGCCAGCCAGTGAAATGAAACTGCTTCACCTCCCTCAACTCATTAAAGCCCCTCTGAGGAACAAAAGTTATTATTAGATTTATATAAACATATAAGATATCCACTACATGGACAAAAGTATTGGGACACACCTCTTAATCACTGAATTCAGGTGTGTCATTCAGTTAGATTGCCACAGGTGTTTAAAATCAAGCACATGCAGCCTCTCTTTACTCACATTAGTTAAGTTTAGGCTTAAAGAATGGGTGGTTCTAAAGAGCTCACTGAATTCCAGCCTGGTGCTGTACGTAATAGGATGCCATTGTTGCAACAAGTCAGTTGGTAAAATTTCTTCACTAGATATTCCACCATCAACAATTATTGTTTAGAAACCACAGCCATGAAGTGTCAGACCATGTAAAGCTACAGAGCTGGGTTGCTGAGTGCTGAGGAGCACAGTGCCGACACTCTGTCTCCAACACTCTGCAGTTCCAGACCTGGGGGACCAACTCCATATTAATCACAAAGAGAACGCTAGCAATTAGAAGTGATGATTAATTATCAGCCTGACTCCTGTATTTGTAGTGACTGATTTTCAGTAGCACTGCGTATGTTAACTCAATATGGTGTGGTTCATTGATCCCTTGTGAAGCCCAGAAGAACGGGTGTCTTTTCTGGTAAAGTATGCTTGGTATGTGTTTTCTTTGCACATGCGATATGAGGCCTCAGGTTAGCATGACCAATTTGGGTCATATGGGACCATGGGCGAAAATAACAAGATGTTTTTTGGTTGGCTTGATGGGCTGTATGCTGAAACATAGTGTAAATACTCAACCACAGAAGACAGTCTTTTGGAAAAGATGGGTTTATCTGTTACGCAGGCTTAGTCCAATGGAAAAGAAGAGGTTAAGAGCTGCATGAGCAGAAGACCAGAAAGTGTTCCAGCTGGGGAGCCGAATGGACCTCTCAGATTGATCCTTTGACTTTGATTTATTATTTATTATTTGAACTTACCCCCTGCCCTTTTTCTTCGTGCATATAACTGTTAACTGCAAATTCTACAAATAAACTGACAAAGCTATTTTTCGACTGTTGGCTAGTTTTGCTTATACATCATTGCTGTCCTGAATTTGTAATCTTGCCAGATGTAATGTTTAGATGCCCCAATGCTTTTGTCCATATAGTATATGCACTTAATAACGCTTTATTTAATGCAGACCAAAAATGAATAAATATATGAACTAGAGGTAAATACTAAAAAAATAAAGAACTAACTACATAAAAAAAATTGTGCCTTTTACAATTATCGGCACCTTTCAGTTGTGAACAGCTTATGTACAAAAAAATCTCTATTGTACAGCAGCTTTATTAAAACAAACAAGAAAACAAAAAACAAGTAAACAAAAACAGCTCACCCGCTCCAGAGTGAAGGTGCGCACCACGTACTCAGCCAAAGGCTCCACCTCCACAAACGTCACCTTAAAGTCTCCATACACTTCTGCATCGTCCGGCCAGTACTTATAACATTTCACCTGAACCAGCACAACACCAATCAGAGCCAGAACACAAATAGGCTCACCACACACACACTTTAAAACCAGGGCATAACCGAGCTGAAAATACTGATACCAATATTAAGGATAAAAAATCCTTGATTACCAATATCATTTTACAAAACAAAACATATATACAACACCAAGTATTATACACTACATGTACCCCTGATCAAATTACACATGGTGCTTGTTTCTTAAGGGTTAGTTTCCATTCTCTACAGTGACACATTTCAGCACATTGTAACTAGAAAAGGAAACTACATATTTATTGAGATTATTGAAGTTGCTGTACTACATCTATTACTACTACTATTTTTTCCCAAAATGTTAAGTAAATAAACATAAATTGTATATAACATATGCAGAATAAATTATATTTTACATAACTTTGTTTCCTGTAAATGGTTTGATTTACTTTCTTATGCTTATTTACACAAAATGTGTAATTTGACCAGGGGTGCCCACAATTTTGCCCTTAGACCTTAAAATAGTTTTACAATGTAACCTTAAGCAGTCAAATGACATATCGGTCAGGCCCCATGTTAAACAAACCATGAAACTCATCACCCCACACCTTAAGGTCATGACATGTACACAACCTACTCCTAAAGCCTTGGTACACAGGTTCCACTGCCTGCAGTCTACTCTCTGTCTCTCTGTCTCTGTCTCTCTCTCTCTCTTATATATATATATATATATATTTATAAAAAAGTTCAGGTAATCAGGTAAGTAGGCTCTTACATCTAAAGTGTCATCATTTTTGGATTATTTGACAGCAGGATGGAGAGTTTCATTAACAATCAGCATATTTACATTCACAAATATGCAGAATCTTAACAACAACATCAACATGCATTTACACTGCTTTAAAGGAACAGTCTCACATATCTCTTCCAAAAACACCATGTGTCCAATCTTTTAACCAACTAAAATGCTAGTGCTCTACATAGGACTGAAAAGGGGTTCTCTGAATCATCTCAATCCTTTTGGGGTCTATAATGAACCCTTTTTAAGATTTTATTAAAGACAACATGTACAAGGTTTCCTTGTACATAATGAGCAATTTTACTCTAGAAGAACTTGTTTTATTTTTGTAGAATAAGTATAATTGTCAGTGGTTCTGTTGTCACATATTAATAATTGTTTTACTTTTTCATATTCATTTGAATGTTGAGTGGATAGTAATGTGTTTCTGTACGTGTACGGTGTCTTTCCACAGATGGAGGAATGCAGGGAACTGAAGCTAATCGATCCAGCTAATAACAATGTTATGTACCTTCATATTCAGAATTGAATTTATAGTTCATGCAATAACCTGAAGACATGATGTAATTTGATCCATTTTTATGCTCGCCGATGTACCCGACCATTTTACACCCCAAACTGAAAGCAGTTCTACTGAAAGCAGTTCTTTGTCCTGAGGACTCCAACATATGCTCATGTCTTGCTTTAGAGGTTTTTCACCAAACAACAACCCTACAGTAATGAATAAATACATGGATTCAGATAAACTGCAGCGTAAATGTTTTTGGAAAAAAAACACAGACCATTCCTTCAACCCTTTGAAGAGTTAATATAATTCAAACGGTCATGCAAAATGTTTCTATCCATAAAACTAAAGCTGCTGAACTGCTGTGAGATGCTCCTAGAACATTCGAGAGGCTCCATTCCAATCCTCTCTTTTTCTCTTCAAAGGGTTGCAGCAGGCAGGAGGCCTTCACAACACAGACACAATGCACTGAGAACATTAATGAAAACAAAAACAACACCACCAACAACAACACGGCCTCCAGCATTCCGCAGCAGGCAGAATAAGAACATACCCGTCCCACCTCCACCAGGTTGGTTACCATGACGATACACGCAGACTGCTCCTGCCAGATCATCCTCCAGAAGTCGTAAACCGTCTCATGGACTGGACCTACGAAGTGTTAAAATGCAATTCAAGCATTACAAACATACACACACACAAAGGAGGTGTGGCCTATTATTTAAATAATCTCATCACTACCAAGTAGGTAGAAAGCAAAGGATTTATTAGAGCTAAAGGTACCGCTTACTTGCTTAATTGGTTGGGAGATCTGGAGAACACATCCTGCTATTCCTTTGCTTTATTAAACAGCACAGAGATCGCACAGAGGGGAGTCAGGTGTGTTTGTATGTTTATTTTTAACATTTGTCGCCATGTTTTCTGTTTTACCTTGGCAACAAAGGTGAAAGGTCAGATTATGCGTAACATCTAGTAAACTAGCTAATCGTCTACAACCCCAAGTTTCCTGCTTGTAAACACAAGTTGTGGTCGTTGCCTATTTGAGCACAAGTGGATGAATTGGTGTTTCCAGCATCGACCTGCCCTGGAGCAATTTAAGTGTGCAGCATATGCCATGGAGATTCAGCTCACTGAAAACAATGGCTTTTGTGTATTTACAAAGCGTTCACTGGTTTCACGCCATCATACATCACAGCAATGCTCACTGTAAATAACAGACTTGCTCCAGTGATCACTGGTTTTTACAGAATTGGGAAGCTGAAGTGAAGCAGATGCAGTTTTTATTATTTTAAATTAAGGTAGATTTATGGGTTGATGAATTGTGAGAGTCCTGCTTCAGTAGCGAGACCGCTGGAGTCAGTACTGTTACATGAACTACATATGTCTACACATTACAGAGATTACAGTAGTGTTTGTTTGTCTTCTTTGTTTCTTTAAGGGCATGTTCATTTAAATTCTTATGGATGATGGGAAATCTCTAACAACTGCATTAAGTATGAATCTCAAATCTGCAACTCATGCATTAAGCTATTTCACTAGTAAACAACAAGATCAACGAATGGAGCACCTGCTACATAGCTAAAGACACTGCGTAAATCATCTACACAAATGCTGCCGTGTATAGACAAGGCTGTTTGTCAACAACACTTTTATGCAGCTTACACGGTCTCACACATACACACACACTTTGATGCACTCACCTTGGGTTGCGATGTAATGACTGGGCCGCTGGTAACCCTGAGAAAACAAAAAAAGAAAAGAACACACAGAGCAGAAGATTGAGATCACAGAGCCAAAATCTCTACTGGCTACAAAATACATCACACGGGCAGTAAACCTGAGGTTAGCAGCACTCTGGTTAGATTAGTACAACCTTTAATATGCGTTTTTCATATGGATTGCATATTACGCGATGCTGGCGTTATGCTTTCTGGGTTTTAGGATTATCAATCTAATGATCTAAAGCCCAACTCTACTGCAAAAGAAAACTGCAAAACTTTATAGTTACAGATTCATCAGCCGACCACAGTTCAGTGTTTTGGCAAAAGAGCAGTGATTAGGAATGTGCATCGGTAGGGCGGTGCGATATGGCTAAAATCACAATACCTAAAGACAATTGTACAATACATTATATGCATCATAATATCTTACAATGACTTTTATTGAGATTATTGAAGCTGCTGCAATACATATAGTTAAATAGGACTAATTATGCTTTTCAAAATAAAAGTATGTTGTTAACACATTGTCATTATCCATGACGTACACACAGTACCATCATTATTTACTGGGCCAATTATTTTGGTGGCTACAGCACATTCTTTGTTATTGGGTAGCTTTGCCAATTTGCCATTATACTGAATAAGTATCAGAAAAGAATTATATAATTTGTCCTGATAATACAATAATGTTGATTTGCTGCTGTGTTTCAATATTGAAATATAATGCATTAAACATCCCTGGAATACAGTTCTACTAGTTCACCTAATTTTATGTAGAAATTGCTGTATGGAGGCTGCTGCCTACCAATGTTGGTCTCTCCCACTTCTTCAAAATTTGCACCCTTGGTATCGTTTAGCATGACAACAAACTTCATCATGATATTGATTAAGTATCAGTGTATCGCCCCCCTCTATGTGCAGGTGTTAAAAAGTAATCTCTCTTTTATCAGGACAGAAAACAACTGAACTGATTAGTCTGAGTCACAATAACCCAAGGCCTCTAGAGTAGCTGGACTATTAAGGAGCTACATAAATGCAATGTATTATTATCTTATTTATTAGAACTAATATACCTTATTACCCAGCCAAAAGGTTTCACATTAAAAAAGGGAAAGGAGGGAAAAGACCCGAGGTCAAAAGATCATGACCACAACTCACTCTTCTCCAAATATACAACTTGCGTCCAAAGAAAACAAAAACAACAACAAAACCATGCCAGGGGTGCAGGATGACCATGGCACGATGAGGAAAGCGGATGGACACACAGCATGGAAAGGGGAAAACAAAACAAAACAGAACAACTAACCGAATGCGTGTGTGTGTGTGTGTAAGGGGTAAAAGGTCATGCAGTCTTCATGCATATGACTTAAGCATTAGACAAAAACAGAGGGCAGGTTGTGGCTGTATTTGTGTGTTGGTATGTGTGTGTGTGTGTGTGTTTGTGTGTGTACTGTAAAATTTACTTTTAACCTGACTGCCTTAAAGGGCCCATAACATAAAAGGGTTAGTATGTCAATACTGGAATCAAAGTCTGTTTTGAATTCTCTGTTTTTGTGATGTCACAACCACTACAACATTTACACATATCTGCCTATTCAGCATACAGTTTAGCTCCACCCCACTCATGCTACAGCTACAAGCAATGCAGCTGGCCAGTCAGATAAGAGGTCTTTTGTGTATTAATAACAACAACAACAACAACAACAAAGTGAGTTTAATGCTGATAATTCTGATTATAAAATGGAGATGGTCAACCAATTGTTTTTGGTACAGAAATGTAAATGAACCGAACTGAAATGTACAACAAAAGAAAGTAAATGTACAGTGTGGGCCCTTTAATATATTTGAACTCAACTGAACTTTAAGGAAAGTCAAAACACCAATACGTTAACTCACTAACAGAGGTCCAACGAAAGCTAAATTTTAAGGCAGCCAGGTTACTAATTTTTAAAAGTTAAAATGACAAATTGTTTTTACAGCGTGTGTTTGTGCGTGTCTGTCTGAGTTTGTGTGTGTGTCTGTGTCAGTGTGTGTGTCAGCGCCCTACTGAAAAATACTTACATCCCTGTACAGCCAAATCTAGGGCCCAAAATCAAGAGCATAAGAGTGAGAGAGAGCACAACAGATGTCAGTGAGTCTACCGGCACCTCCACAAAGGCAGAGAAAGAAAACTGTAAATAGTGTAATATTGGAGACAAAGGCATGCATAGAAGACCTGACATACGAGCGAGGGAGAGCTGTTTCTGACACCTTCGCCAATGGAGGGGGGGGAGGCATCGCCACTTACGTCTATGTAGTTGGCATTAATGTAGTCGGACGATGGGTCGTCTTCCATTGGCTGCAGGATTACTCTAGAATGATCGTCTGCAACGTAACACAAGTTAGCATGCTCAGTCTGGCATGTCCGCCATCATTTAGCATGTAAAAATTCACAGTCCAAGCCCATAGGTTCTAAATTTGCACCAAATGTACTCCAAGACATGTTTGTTATTAACCATTAAGTAATGGATTAGCATCAGATGCTAAGGGCATGGCTAAATCAACACACACTGGTCGAGCTGGTAGGTATAGACTACCAATGTGGATTTTTACACTGTGTGACTCACTGTTGTCTATGAACATGGACTGAAGATGCCATTTGCTAGCATAGAAATTTCATTATTATCTAAAATGAAATGTGTATTGAATGTGATACAAGTAACTGACCAGAATAACCTAAGACTTCTATGGGTTAAGAAACAGCTTGTGAAAGTGGTCTGCATGTAATACACTCATAAAAAGACATGTTTGGGGGCTGAAGTGTGCTTCTTTAGTTTTGGTCCTGGAGCTAAAAGGCTAACAGGTAATGCAATACAAAGTTAACAGGTAATGGATTACCATGATGTGTGTCACACATTGTCTGGACCATAAAGGGTTCTTCAGTTCTCAAAAGCAGTAATTCTCAAAACGATCATTATGATTTTAGAAGATTCTATTAAATTTAAAAAGGATCTTACAACAACAACAACAACAGTCCCACCCACTGAAAAGATGTTAGGGTAATAAAAGTACCTGGACTGCTTTACTTGTCATTCATTATTATATTCTGTAGCAAGCAGCATTTCTAGCTCAGAAAGCATCCCTTTAGAACCTCATACGTTTACCCAGCCTTTGAACAGTGAGATCAGACAGGCACTCACATGCAATGATGTTTCCGTAGCGGTTCTTGGTGCGATTCTGCTCTTTCTTCGCCACGTCCCAGGAAGCTGACTGGCCCTCAAAGAAGCTCTGCAGGAAACACAAACACAGTTTAGCACAATATCTCACAGCACCAAACGGCTGTGGATTGAGAACGACATGTTTCAGAAATGCAGCGTGACAAGGCCTTAAATATACAACAACGGCAGCTGTAATATCAAAACTAGTACGCTAATTTCTCTGGGGCGACTGTTCCAGATCCCCCAAGTGAGCATCAAACTAGAGCTCTATGTGTATATTTGCTGTTTAGTCTACTAATCTTATACAGTGGAAATACATTGAGCCATGTTAAAGTCATGTATCACTTCTTTATTGTTTGTTTTATGACGAAAGGAAATGAAGAGTATGAGAAATGGTCCCCTTAGAATAAATATAACATTATATTAACTTCCATTAAAAGTCTTCTCCTGTAAATCATTCTGGCTTTGTTTGGACAGCAACAACAATAGGCAATGTATATTAAATTTCTTTTCTAGTGCATTTCCAAGGTGACGTTGCTAGAGTTTCTGCAGCTCTACTTGTTATCTAACACTGATCAGCTTGAATGAATCTCACTGTGTAGTACTGTGAGCATTCACCTCATCTCTGCAAATAACAGCACCTCAAATTTCGGAGAATAGCTGGAATTCCCACAGGTAGTATAACCACTAAATATTGTTTTCCACAAACTACACAGCCTAATAAAGAAAAGAAAGGTATATAAGGGGCTTTCTGCCATAGGAAAATGACTGGAGTGATTTTAAATATTGTAAAAATATATATAACTAGCAGGAATGTAGTTATTGACAAGCCTGCCGGTGCTTTATTTTGATAATCTGCAATCTTTCGGCAAAAAAGCTAAACTAAACAAAAAAAACAAACAAAAGAACAATACACAAATTCTAGACATGCCTCATTCTAACTGCCAAATACCAGGACTAAAGCTGGAGAGAGAACATAACAGAAAAAGATGAGAAACAAAACTAGCTTTTCTAACTAAAATAAATACATTATAATCCATTGTAATTACTTTAACAACCAAATATTCAGATGAAGTCTGAGTTTGCGTGTTGCATTTCAGCATTAGCTGAATGAAGCAGCAGGTGGAGGTAATTCAGCAGGGAAGCAACAAGAGCCGCTAATGCTAACCGCTGGGTAACAGGAAGTGCTGGCTGGCAGGGGGCTGTGGTCGCTGATAAAGCGAGTGTCATGACAAAAAGTAATGACAGCTGTCAATCACACAGGTTACAGTGTAATGGCAGGTGGATAAAACTTTCAACATTTTTTGAAAAGCAGATTAATTGTTGTACTTCAGGTAAACTCATGCAATTCTATACTGTAAGCATGCAATGAGAAATACCGCAATAAATGCAAAAGTAGGCCCAACACAATCATGAGTTACTGTGTGTTTGTATGTGGCTTTACTTTCTCAGATGATAAATATCAGCTTAAGTGAAAGTTGGTATGCAGTTATCTGATGTCGTTGTTTTTTTTAAATACACATTTTTAGGCTACATCCAAAATAGAACGTACCAAGAAGTGTGATGTCGTTATCTGTTATTAAATAGGGCGCAGACAGTTTTCAGTATGTGAAACTACAGTCATTTCTTTATCATTACAACTTTCAGGATTGTAATTAAGTAAGTAAATATATAAAGAAAAAAAATAAAGTAAATAAATAATCATGAAAGGTTTTGAAAACTGGATGGTTTGCATCAATTTTTAAAGTTTACTTTACTACCATTGCAAGCTAACCAATTTCTTGTTCTTGCACACACACTTATATGTATACACACTTATATTACTAATTATATATATAAAATCTTATTTTCTACTAACTCACCTCATACTCCTCCTTAAACCCATAGCTGTCAGAAGTCTTCATCAGGTTAATGTGTTGGAGCAGATCAGCCACTCTGATAGCTGGGTGAAGTTGACCGGTTTGGTATGGAGACTCTGTCCCCTCACAGTGATACCTTGGGACATCCAGCAGTCGGCTGTTCTCCGCTGCTGCTGCATGATTCTCATCTACAACACACACACACACACAACGTAGTTACGCTCCCACAATTAACAATTTATGTACTACAGAAATACATGTTTATTCAAAAACAACAAAACAACAAATATAATCTGACCATGGTTTACGGTTCAGTTTGGCTATACGTGACTAGACACACTGCATCTACAGCACACACTACAACCAAAGATAAATGTATGTAACCACAGACGTTGTCACTTCTGATCTACAGCACACTAGCAGCTAAAATGGGGATAGGTTTAAACATTTGGTGACTGATTAATGAGAGCTTTTTGCAAAGATAAAACAGGTAAAAATGAACAAAACAGTTCAAATAAGCTTACCTACACATAAGTAAAAATAAATACATATAATTCAAAGTTTCAGCAGCCAATTAGCCACAACCTGTACAGATGAGGTAACAAAAAAGGATGCACAATAACAGACCATACTGGTAAAAAAAACACAAATAACCAAATTCTTTTGCATTTTTGCAAGTCTACACAAATCACACAGGCCATACGTACACTCACACAACACACAACCTCTGCAGGTTTACTTTTTCTCTGCTACATTTGTTATGGTCATACTTACCAGTGATGGGCACTACCAAGGCAGCGTGGAACAAGAAAGTCATTTTAGAGCATATTCAGATTAAATAGAGAAATTGACACCTACACAACACACACAGGAGGAACACATACAGAATGGAGGCAATTACAATAAACTGGGTATAGTCTAAATGTGTTAGGTAAAGGTGTGTTACAGTCTCTCATAAGGGTTGAATATTAATAACACTCTAAATGTAGGTATTGTGATATAAACTGAGGTGTGTGTTACAGTCTCTCATTAGGGTTGAATATTAATAACACTCTAAATGTAGGTATTGTGATATAAACTGAGGTGTGTGTTACAGTCTCTCATTAGGACTGAATATTAATAACACTAAATGTAGGTATTGTGATATAAACTGAGGTGTGTGTTACAGTCTCTCATTAGGGTTAAATACCAGCGTGTTGTAAAACCTGGAGAGAGGACTTCCAATCACAAATTGCAAACACACATCGCTCCAACATGTATGAAAAATTCTAACACATACACAAACTAGGACCACATGTTCACAGAAAGTGTCCTTTTCAACTGAGGCACATAGAAGTCAATTCCTTGATTTCTGCATTTTGAAGCAAGAGAAGTGCCTACTGGCAACCTCTACAGGAACTGATCCACAACACTTGTTGAGAGTTGAAACTAAACTGGGTAAGGGGACGGTCAGACCCTGCAGTTTTTACAACGAGAGTTCAACATACTACTGAAGATTTTTTTTGAACATTCTTTAAAGAACGACGCAGAAGTAGATCATCATAGAGAAGAACCACTGAACCAGGCAAAAAGCCTTTTAGCATTCAAATGGTTCTTTGAATTGTCAAGGTTTCCAGATTGAACCATTGCAATAGCATTCAGGGTTTTTTTTTTTTTTGAGTATGAAAAATGTATCAAGCTCTCTCAAGTAGTTAGATGTTCAGGATCTTCACTGGACACTTCTAATATAAATGATCACAAATATAATTTTTACTTGACCAACACGTTACTACTCTGCCCATCACGCGTAATTCTCCAACACTGGGAGGATAAGTACTGACAACTCAGCCATAAGGTCACAAAGGTAGCTGCTCATAGCACTTTGATCCAACATGAAAGGATAATAAAGCCCTGATGATTAGCTAACAATAACTGATACAGTATCACCGAATGGTCTGTTACTACACTAGTAACAATTTAGTGAGAGCCAGCATTTATATGGCTACATGGCGCCTACATAAGCCTTTTATGATCTTTATAGAGGCTTTTTCCAACTAGCAATTACATTAAAGTTGACCATAGCAGACTCTACAACAACTGCTGCATGTTTATATAGGTTGATGCTACTATGGAAGGCTTATGCAAGCACCATGTAGAATAAGTATGTATGAGTGAGCAATATGCACATATGTATAAAATTCTCTCAAACAGTCTCTTTAAGACATCAAATGTAAATATGAACTGAATTAATTTAATATTTCATTAAATATTTATGTAAAAAAAGGGTTTATTTCACTCCAAAGTGCCAATCTGAAAAAAGACTCTTTCTGTGGACAGACTAACGGGTGACACACTGACATATGACAGGAACTGTCCAGGGGTGTTCAATTCTATTCACTACATTTACTCCAATCGTGCACCACAACGAGTAATAAATGTGTGAGCCTAATCTGGAGGGAAATTGCTCAGCTGTGTGTGCATGAACACCCCTGACATGGGAATGAGAGGAGCTGGGGTTGATGCAAGCCTCACCTAGCACCGCTGTGGGCACGAGCGGATCGTTGGGCACTGCAGCAAAACAGAGTTTAAACAGAGAGAGATTTCATTTAAACTGGTTACGACAACTGTAACACAGGCAAGGAAAGAAAGAGGGGATGTTCGTGAGGGTGTGTGTGTTTCATATGAGGGGAAATTTCAGAAAGCATCAAAAACAAGGACCTGAAAAAAAGAGAAAGAAAGGGGCAGTCTTTTGTGGTTGGGAGAAAACAGAATACATTGCTGATGTTCTGCAAAAATCTTGTATCTCACTTTTTGACATAATCTGAATCTGGCAGAAAGGGGGTTGGGTGGTTGCATTCCATTTTTTACTGTGCATATATATATATAGAACATAAATGTTTTTGCTTCTGATATTACCTAATACTGCCTACACTCCTAAACCCATATATCTAAGATCAAATGTGTGCCCTTGACTCATTCAGCACCTGATCTGATCAGTAGTTCATTACGCTAAACCAAGTAAACTGGAGGTGAATAAATCCAGGTGTCGGCACCCAGATGTAATCTTGCTCTTCAAACTTTCCAAGTTCATTTTTAATGTTACATTATATGTATTCTATTTGTTTAGATGTTTAGCTGCATCTGTTCTATTTATATATAAAGTCTTACACGTGAAAACACACAAAATGCCTAGCTTAAGCACCTAAATCTTTTGCACAGTACTGTATAGTTTTAACACCTATACCTAAAATGGCAAGTTTTACTGGCAGCTCCGCATGTCATCTGTGTGTGGGTGCACACAGCATTAACATTCTGCATCGCTGGATGAGTAATACAGTGATTACTAAGAAGTCAGCTTTCATCATTATAAGCGCATCTGCGATGAATAGGATAGGCCTACATGCTTGCATGTTTGCAAATTCTGGTAAATATTTGGCAAACTGGGTTATTGTTCCTATTGTTCTGCTTTAATGTTGCTCCAGAGCAAAAACAATAACCTTCAAATGTCCTTCAACTGAAAGATCGACCCAATAAGATTGGAAGAAACATCATTAATCAATCTTTAGACCCTTAATCCTACACTCAAATATAATTTCCCATGGTGATTCACCATTGACACTAGTCCAAGTCTAAAGTTAATCCAGTGGCCCTGCTCCTGGACCTGCTACCTTCTCAAAGACTTTCTACCCCCATCCACCCTACCTGATCCATCTAGTTACTGTATACAGAAGTCCTTGACTGGCTGATTGGGGTGTGTTAGATCTGAGTTGCCGTTAAAGTCTGCAGAAAGGGACGTAGGGTTGGAGAACAGTGGCTTAATCCATGCTCGGGAAACCAGCCCTCAGGGTTTAAGGGAGGGGTGTCCAATCTTATCCACAAAGGGTGGGTGTAGATCCTTTGTACATAATTTGTTTAAACCTGAAACTTGAAAGCCAGCAGCAACACTGGACATTCACTGATAAGACTGGACACCCCTGGTTTAAGGGGTTAGAAGGGGACAAACAACAAGTCAAAGTATTACCAACAACTTCCTAAAATGATGGGAATCATTTCACCGATTGAGATTTTTGGGTTGGAAACATTTTGGGGTGAAAAGAAATTCATGTGTGAATGAATCCTCTAAATGTAAACGTGCAATAAAAAAAAGCTGACTATATAAACTAATCTGTTTATATAAGCCTGTTGACAATCTGCACTTACAGCGATTGTTGAAGCTGTGTGAATCCATGAAGGTGACAGACATCGGGTCCTCTGCGTGCAGAGTGCTTTGCTCGGCGTAACTGCGATCCATAGCATTCACCATGTGAGTCATCTCCTGCCTGGTGTTTCCAATGGCGTCCTTACGTTTCTTAGCCAGTTTCCTGATGAACCAACCAAACAAGAAAACGTTACACCTCGTTTCCCCGACCCTCAAAAACAACACTCAGCAGGCCGCCCCCCTCAGGTGCACCAGAACATTACACCAAGACGCAGGAGTGAGAAAGTGAGAGAGAGAGAAGGATGAGCCAAAGGGAGAATGTTGTTCCGTGGCAAAGGAGAACGTTCAGGAAACCCTTGGAAACGTGTGCAGACATCTACAGAATCCCAGGTTATGTTACATGGAAAGATGAAGGCACTACACAACATCATGCTCAAGGATCCACCAGGCAGGGGGAGTGAAACTTGCTTTGAAAACCGCAAAAAACACACTCGTCTTACCGCCAGATCTCCAACCTGGATCCTCACACTAACAAAACTGACAAATGACTGATTACTGCATGTGGATATACATTATATTTAGATGTGGACCATTAGCATTGCTGTTAACTAGCATCACTTAATAACTCATTACTTAAATATACCACTGAACACCTCTTAATTATTGTCACATCATTTCAAAGCGTCAACATGACCTTTACGCCACGTGAATGCTTCATGGCAAACAGTTACATTAACAGATGGTAAGAATGCTTTCTCTTTCTCACTGATAAAGCTACTGTTTCAGGGGTAAGAGCTATTCCTACAACACTGACAATATGAACGTCCTTGTTCATTTGCTAAACCAGTTTTAGAAAGGTTTCCTTATACAGATGCACTAATCAAACTAAGGCTAAGAAAAAAACGCCACGACAGCAGAAACCTTTAACTTTTATACGCTCTGCCATGACTCCTTGGAAACACAAATTCACGGTATAAAATGTTTAAATGGCAGATGAGTGAAATCTGCATTTCCGCCCAAACATAAGAAGGCAATATGCAGTTCCTTTGCTTGTACAGCTTCCCCAAGTTTAAGGAGTTTGAGAGAAATGCAGATAGAAGTGCAAACAGAAACGCTTAACAGGTTGAGAAATGCAACGGGCTGTTGGTTAAACACAGTATGAGGCATTAGGTGGTGAAGTGACTAATGAGTGGAAACAAACGGGCGATGGTGACTGGACAGGAGGAGTAATACAGGGTTTATGAGGCTTAGTTGAACTCTTTACAGGGGTGTTTGACAGGCGGCTTCGAACTCTATAGGCTGAAAGGGCTGATTCGAATAGTCAAGCAGGTTTATAGGGCTGATTCTAACTTCTGAAGGGTGTTTATAATGCTGATTTTAACTTTCCAGGAGTGTTCATAGGATACTTTACATAGGTTACTTTCCGGGGTGATTAAAGGGCCGTTCTAAACCTTTTTTTAATTTATTTTTATGATTTTAACCCTTGGGGCTGACTACACGCTGAATTTATCTTTCAGGGGTTAATTATAGGGCTGGTTTTCAAGACTTAAGGAGGTTTACAGGGCTTAGTTGAAGTATTTAACAGGTCTTAAGGGGCCTACGTAGGGTTTATAGGGTTGATTTAAAAATTTCAGTCATGTTTATGAGACTGATTTGAACTGCTAAACAGCTTTACAGTGTGAAAGGTTAGGGGGATTTATAGGACTTAGTTCTCTCATAAAAACTCATTATTAAAATATACAGGACAAACAAACGGAAGCAAAGCGATTCTATAAAATAATAATACTTTTAAGCTTGTTTTTGTTTTTTAATCCTAGAGAACTTATAAGAATTAGCACCGCCACCCCATCACCAGTAAGAATGGATCAGTGTGTGAAGGCATTAGAGATGGATGGCAAGGATGCCTAACTCACACACGCATACACCCATACACACACATGCATGCATACACAAAAAAGGGGAAAAAAAGAAAACAAAAAATGAAATACAGACACAAGTGCAGCATTCTTTTTTCAAATAACACAGCGCTTTGGATCATGGCTGATAGCACAGAGCATGTTGGAGCTGGTAGAGAATGGCAGAGTGTGTGTTTGACCTAAGCGGTTCATGTGTTTTCACTTGAAAAAAGGATACTGCATCTTTAAAACACTAACAGAACTACCCAGAGACAAAGACCAACAAGCCTTCTACTGGTTTTGGTTGTCTTTATCCTTTTTCTTTTTTTTTTTACTTACAGGTAATATGAGTAAGAATAGTAGGTCCTCCTGGCAAGCAAACGAGAAACAGCACAAACAGAACGAAGAAATAGTGGTCAATGCAGAATCGGAATCCAACAGAAGTAGCAAAACTGCCAGTCAATAGATCTGAATCTTAATTTATTTATCTGTATGATTTTTTTTCTGGAATATTTTTTGTTATTATTCCATGAACACAAGCCTGTTTTTTATGTGACATTTGCATGCAATCTACAATTCTGAAAAGAAAAAAATAAACAAACAAAACATAAACAAACAAACAAAAACATCATAGCATGCAAAGCTGAACACTACAATCATTTCTAATAGTGTCTGGCTGCAGACTAACTAGTCCCATACACGTCAGAAATCAAAGAAAAGCTAGCGATAAGTAAAAATAAGCACCAGCAACTGGCAAAAAGCTAGCAGGTAGTATTAATGCAAGTGAAAATTTACTAAAACTGAAAATATAAACAAAAAAAATTGCTGCAAATCAAATCAGTAAGCAGCGGACATCCTGTAAGAGCAAAGAGTCATCGACCACCTTTTTAAAGATGCAGTATCTCCCAGAAGCACCAATTTCCGATTTATCAGAAATAAAATGGCCATTTGCACTCCTTATAGCCATATGAACACATATCTCATTTATTTTATGAGGACTGGTCATATTTAACAAAGTGACGGTGAATAAAGAGTAATAAAAAAGATCAAAGCATTTGCTACAAAGAGAAATAAAAATAAAACATCTGGAGGGAAAAAATGAAGGTGTTTCAAAGTTGCACGGAAATGATAGCTGTGGTTTATGGGCGGAGGATGATAGATGGTCAGTAATTTACGTATAAGAAGCTCCCTCGTAGTTTTATTCAAAGGGGGGGGGGGGTTCATTCCTAAGGGCATATGTGCAAACAATAAGTAAAATGAGCCTAATTTTCTTTCAGCTGCTACTGTACTGAAGACCTCCCCAGGATAATGAGTTTTGCCACTTCAGCATAAGGCACCTTAGTGCACTCAAGGTTTTCAGAAGGACAAACTAGCAGTCCTGCCATTAAATACGGTAAATTATATGCCTCAAACTTAGACAGTGGATTAATTGGAATGAATCAAATCAATCCTGCGACCAGTGATGCGTCCTGACACGGGCCATGAACTTTGAATCTGTCCAAGATCCACCCATATGTAGTCTAATGTCTTGGGACGTCACATGGCCCATTGTGACACTATACATGAATTAGCTAATCAGTGCTGTTCTCTGTGAACTGATCCTGAAATAGCGCTGTTCTCTGTGAGCTGATCCTGAATCCTTGTTGTTCTCTAGGAGCTAATCTTGAATCAGTACTGTTCATTCTGAACTGATCCTAAACCAGTGCAATTCTATCTAAGCTGATGCTGAATCAGTGCTATTCTCTCCAAACTGATCCTAAAGCTGTGTTATTCTCGCTGAACTGATCCTGCTTGTTCTCTTGGAGCTTATCCTAAATCAGTGAATCGATATTTAGAACTGCATCGCTGACACCACCCCTTGGTCTTTTCCGAGGGTCTCTCAGTTACAGTCTTTAGGGAAGCTTTCAATGAAGTGCCTGGCTGCGTCCTGTCAGAGTAAATTTAAGGGGGTGGGTTAGGTTTTTGCATGTACTCATGTACAACTGACTTGGCTATTTACTAATCGATGAAAAGTTCAAGGTGCTGTGAAGTTTGAGGTTCACTCTATAAAATAGCAGCACACTGGGTGCTGGAAAGGTTATGTGGGAGAAGTTGTAATTAAACCAATCTGATTAGAATAAAATAAAGAGTTTGGTGAAATTTATAATATTATAAATATTATAATATTAACATAAAAACCACCAACATATCAAATCAAATTTGGAATACAGTTAATCATTGCACCTCCAACAGATAAATAATTATGTTAATAACAACAACCCAACTCAAATGACCTTAGTTTAAAATATTATCCTTTTCCTTTTTGATCTTTTTTGCAGTGCTTGGGTTATATTTCTGGAAATTCAACAAGCGAGTATAAATTTTAATCCGCTCCAGCAGGGATAAGAGAATTCCGCCTCATTAGAGCCAAATGACCCAGGACGAGGAGCTAGCCGTATATTCCACCGTGGGCTTTCTGCCAACACTAAACACAGCAACCCAGGCCAATTCACACCACAAGCTTGGCCAAACACACTCATCAGAGCACGCTTAGGGAAAAAAACAAAAAAACAAACAAAAAAAACACTATGATATAATGTCCTTTCATGTAATGTTCTGAATGTTCATTTTGTTTAAAACCAATACTGAATACAGCGGCTCAGGCAGAAACATCTCTGCTAATGATTTGGCCACAGATAGCCAGGACCCGGGGCAATGGACACTGAACACTGGAGATGCTTTCACTGCTTTTACACACTGGCATCTCAAGAAATATCCAGCTAGATCACAATAACAGCGGGGTCCGGCACTGAACTTTAGCATGAGTGCCAACTAGTGCAAGAGCGTGCTTGTGTGTGTGTGGGGGTGTGCTTAAGAGAGGATGAAACTTTCTGTAATAAGATTCAAAAAGTAAACTTGATTTAACTCTAACAATAGATGAGGCAGAAGGAGGAGAAGAACAGTTCGATACAGACCGAAAGAAACAACGAAAGAAAGAACGCTCAGAAAATAGAACCGAATGTTTCTGTAGTGTTTGTGTATTTGTAGTTTTTGTGTTGACATCTGCAAAGATCGCTGATGTATTAAGATTTGGCTGTTCTGAATGTTTTGCTGTAGTTGATGCCATGGTTACATTTCCATGTAATTGTTTTGGCAATATTACAAGTAAAGCAGCCGTGGCAATAAAAAAAGCACTAAACTGAGCTGAAAATTAAAAAAGAGAAAAGCAGAAAGTACACATCTACTAATACAACTACAATTCTCCCCTAAATGCCATTCCCCTAGCACCCCAACAACCCTTTACTCTGTTACTCTAATACCTAAACACATCTTTCCTTTGTTACTTTAGTTCCCCAACACCTCTTTCCACCATTACCCTAGCACCCAAACACCTCTTTCCAGATTTACCCTAGCACCCAGCACCTCTTTACACTGTTACCCTAGCACCCAAACACCTCTTTCCATCTTTACCTTAGCACCCCAGCACCTCTTTACACTGTTACCCTAGCACCCAAACACCTCTTTCCACCTTTACCCTAGCACCCCAGCACCTCTTTACACTGTTACCTTAGCACCCAAACACCTCTTTACACCTTTACCCTAGCACCCCAGCACCTCTTTACACTGTTACCCTAGCACCCAAACACCTCTTTACACCTTTACCCTAGCACCCCAGCACCTCTTTACACTGTTACCCTAGCACCCCAGCACCTCTTTCCACTGTTTCCCTAGCACCCCAGCACCTCTTTACACTGTTACCATAGCACCCCAGCACCTCTTTCCACCATTACCCTAGCACCCAAACACCTTTTTACACTGTTACCCTAGCACCCCAGCACCTCTTTACACCGTTATCCTAGCACCCCAGCACCTCTTTCCGCCGTTACCCTAGCACCCCAGCACCTCTTTCCACCATTACCCTAGCACCCAAACACCTCTTTACACTGTTACCCTAGCACCCCAGCACCTCTTTCCACCGTTACCCTAGCACCCCAGCACCTCTTTCCACCGTTACCCTAGCACCCCAGCACCTCTTTCCACCGTTACCCTAGCACCCCAGCACCTCTTTCCACCGTTACCCTAGCACCCCAACACACTCTTTACACCGTTACCCTAGCACCCCAACACCTCTTTACTCTGTTACCATAGCCTTCAACACCTCTTTACTTTGTTAACCTAATAACCCAACACCTCTTTACTTCATTACCCTAATACCCTCTTTCCTTCATTATCCTAGTACCCCAACACCTCTTTACACTGTTACCCTAGTACCTCAACAAGCCCTTTTTACACCATTACCCTAGTACCCAAACACCTCTTTACTCCAGTACCCTAGTACCAAACACCTCTTTACTCCAGTACCCTAGTACCCAACACCTGTTTTCTTCATTACCCTTGCACCCCAATACCTCTTCACTCCATTACTTCAGTACCCCAACACTCCTTCACTCCATTACCCAAGAACCCCAACCCATCTTTACTCTGTTAACTTTGGTATACCAACACATCTTTACTCTGTTACCATAGTACCCCAATACCACTTTCCTTAGAACCAACACCTGTTCACTCCACAACCTTAGTACTATACCAGCCCTTTACTCAGATATCCTAGTGCCACTGCAACTGTTTCATTAATTACCCTAGTACTGCAACACCCCTTTAGTCCATAACCCTAGTACTCAAAAACATATTTACTCCATTGCTATAGTACTCAAAAACATATTTACTCCATTACACTATCCCAACACATCTTCAGTCCATTATCACAGTTCCTCAACACCCCTTTACTCCATTACCAGAGTCTCCCAAATATATATTTACTCCATTATCCTATTGGCCCAACATTCCACTACCTTACTATTACCACACCAGTGCCACAATTACACATTAGCCTACGATCACCCCACAGGTGTGACAGGTTACACTTTTAGACACACACTCAAACCAGGCCAGGCTGTTTCCCAGATTGAAGCTGAATCCAGTGTTTTTTTTTGTTTTTTTTTTTGCTAACACAATCAGGTTATATCTGTATTCAGAAACTGAGTGTTCCCCTGTCAAATCCCTTTTTTATTTATGACAGAAACATTATATCACAAAGTAACGATCGGACGGGTGATAGATGTAGTACAAGCTGCTTGTCGTTTTAACCTCTAATCCATAATTCATGAAGATGTGAAGTTACCTGAGCAGCAAGCAAAGAGGTGCATGTTTTAATAATGCAATCCTGCCACATGATGGCGCCAGTGCACATATTATACAGAACGAGAGTGTGAATGCGTGCGAGAGAGAGAGAGAGAGAGAGAGAGAGAGAGAGAGAGAGAGAGAGAGACGGAGTGTGTTGAGGGTGCAGGGAAACAGGAGGAGTAATTGATTTTTTCCCTTTAAAACAATCTCTTTCTTCAGTGGGGAATAATAGTACATGCAGCTTTTCTAAACGCTGTGGCTCGGCCTGCCGGCTTCATTATGGAAGTTAATCTGAACACAGAAAGAAAATCAATACAGACCTCTCTCTCTCTCTCTCTCTCAATCCTCCCTCGATCTCTCCCTTCGCTTCTCTCTGTGGGATTATCTGTCACCCCTCTTTCTCAGTCTCTTTGTCTATCCCTTTTTACCTCCCTCTCTCATTCTACGTTCTCCTCTCCTCTCTGACTTGGTCTATTCCCACCTCCTTGCTTGTATCTCTCCCTCTCTCTTACTATACCTCCCCAACTCCCCTCTTTCTCGGGCTTTCTGTATGTTCATCT
Source organism: Salminus brasiliensis (assembly GCF_030463535.1). Taxonomy (NCBI): domain Eukaryota; kingdom Metazoa; phylum Chordata; class Actinopteri; order Characiformes; family Bryconidae; genus Salminus; species Salminus brasiliensis. Next base: position 30,393,898 of record NC_132878.1, read on the forward strand.
CTTACTCTCCCTCTCTCTATTATATATAACATATATACAACTACCTGACCTCCCTCTCTCTCTCTCTCTCTCTCTCTCTCTCTCTCTCTCTCTCTCTCTCTCTCTCTCCATCAAGGGGTGGTCTCTCTCTTACTCTTTATGCTCTCTCTATACCTCACGCTCTCTTGCTTTCAACCATTTCTCCTTCTCCACCTTTTCTCATTCTCTCGGTCCTCTCTATCCTTCTATTACTCTCTGCAATAGATTGCTCTCAGTTTTATTCATTTAGTTTCAGCTTTGTGTGTAAACACCTGAATTACAGCTCCTCTCCAAATCCTCTCTCCAGTCAGCAGTTCAGTTCATGCGGCTTTGCTTGTGGGCAAATAGTTTATGCGGCAGAATTACGTCACACAGAAAAGTGAACTGTGGTTCTGAATGTAAGGTCCAAAAAGTCGCTCAGTGCTCTGTGCATTCCCATAGCTTCATTCAGTAGTAAACGGTGTGTAGTGAACAGTGAACACGTCTAAGCACAGCTCATCACTGCTGCTGCAGTCTGACTAAACCCATGCCTTGTTTCAACACACACAGACACAGACTGTCAAACTGTCTCACTGATCACAGCTTTATGTTCAGTTCTGCCCTCTAGTGGTCAGTATGTAGCAGTACACCAGTGGCCAGTGTTTAAGTGGTGAGATGAACATGGTTGATGTTGGAAATTTGTTTGTGGTTAACATTGTATGTGTGTGTGTGTGTGTATCACAGAGGAAAAATGACAGTATGTGTGTTAAGAATGTATGTACAGTGTATGTAGTGTGTGTGTGTGTGTGTGTGTGTAAATGTGTGTGTGTGTGTGTGTGTGTGTGTGTGTGTGTGTGTGTGTGAGATTAACCTTACCTTTTCTTGACTAGTAGAATGGCCACCAACAACAGGAGAATAAACACCAGCACTCCAGCGCTGATTCCAGCAATTTTCACCACGCGATCAGTCTGCTTTGCGGGGTCAGGAATTACCTCTGGCTCCTCTGTAGCTCCTAAAGGACAAATCACAAAACATAAAATATATGTTTTTTTACATTTTAGAAACAAGTGACATTTATCTATTTATTGAATTTAACATATTCCGCCAAAATATCAAAAAATAATAAAGAAACAACAAATTTTGCATCTTCGTCTTTCCCCCAATCTGTTAAATTAAACCAAAAAACAGTAACAAAGCACTAAAATGTGTGAAAGTGTGTCTCAGTAGAAAATCTGAACTTTTTTATGAATTCAAAAATCATTTGACATGGGATGTCCAAACGTCAGCATGTGAATGCTTATATAAATATGAACATTACACATCTAGTTACACAAGCATTAAAATAAACAGAATGATCTATATAATTACAGAATTAACAGCCGTAAAATGCTGACTAAGGCCACAGTTAAAGAGCCCATGTCCTACCTTTTTTTTTATGTAGACCTTTAAGGTAATTTTCGTTATCCTGATACTGGCCCTTTAACAGTTTAATGAGATTGTCAGAAAAGTGTCCAAACTACTGACTCAATTACGGCCATTGCGGTTCCTGCCCCGTCGATCAGTGTGACTATTTATACCCTGTGTTTCTGAATAATGAGTGAAGCAAAGCGGAGGCCTCGCTCCATACGATGCTAGATTTGATCCCACCTCCATTAACATTCACCGCTAGCGCTCACAGCGCTAATTTCACCACATTAGCAGCAATCAGTTTACCCAGAAACACCACGCCTGCTTCACTGCCAACAAATTACAGAACCGGCTCAAAATTACGCTTAATGATCTCTGATTGTCTCGCGGGGGTGAAAATAGAAAATCACACTGATATGCAATAATACTTCTTTTGTTTTATTTTTTTTTTTATGTTCCTGAAAAAGCTTTAATTACTGTGATCTAAAAACATCACTTCACTTCACACTAATTTATAGACTACTGACTCTCTGTAAAACTGTAAATCACTATTAACAATAATAAACGTAATAATAATTTATATAGCATTTTTCTGCTTTGTGGAAAAAAAGAAACAAAACTGAATAGAAAATAAATAAACTGACACTTTTCTCCTGTGTGTATTATTTTTTCCATATTTATTCTATTTTTAAAATATATACAATTTGAAAAGCTCTGAATTTCTTAACTTTAATGCCACCTCTTTATTTTACTGTTTTAACTTTAACTTTAACTACTTTTTATTCTAATGATAGAATATATTTTAGTTTTTTGTTAATTTTAATTTTAATAATCTTTATACTATTTTAACTAAATGTAAGACTTTTAAATATTGTTTTAATTTCATTTACATTTTTAACTTACTTTTTTACTAGTTTAATTTTTTTATATTATTTTAACTTCATTTTTTAACCCTTTTTAAAAATATTTTTTTCTTTTTTCAATATTTTATTTATTTTATGGGTAGATTCTTTAAAAATCAGTCCTTTGCTTCCACTTCCTATGGGCAACACTCATTTGTCTTATACCAGTCTAACAGCCTCACAAAAACATGCCCTGACATAACATGCCCTGATCCACACTTCTATTCACTGTACAGGCTGTGCTGCATTAAATTTAGCTTGTACCTTGTACCTGTAGCATATTTAATGTACAAAAACACCCGTCCTAAAAGCCTACATTTAAACACTGTGTTGTTTCTGTGACTTTAAGACTGTTGGCTGCAGGCTGAATAGGCCAACATTTGTAAACATTACGTTTGTGATATTGCAAAACAATAAATCACCAAAAAACGGCTGTTTCTTCTACATAGCCTGAACATTTATTCACAGTGTTTACATTCTGAGTCAAAGTCTTTTATGTGGAAAAAGCACATGAGGGAAATTCTGCTTTTCTATGATACGGGTCCTTTACAACCTGCTGCTGCTTATGGGTTATTGTGCAACAGCATCATCTCCTGTCTGTCCCTGGAGGATAAAAGGGTCGACAGCGTGTCCTGAAGCAACTCGACATGCTTTTAACTCCACATCAAACACCCTGTCCTGCAACTAAAGACACTCTCTCTGTTTCCCCTCTGCTTTACTCCACACTGCGACCTACTTTCACCCCCAGCGCAGAACAACAGCGCCCACTTCTCATTCTTCCAGTCCCGCCTTCACTCACAGACCAGCCCGAGGGGAGCAGGGCACTGACCCTACCCTCACACGCACACATACACACATACACATTTACTCTTCATCTTCATCATCCCCCACCATCTTCATCCTCACAGTAACCTACATATTACTGTCACATTAGTGTAGAAGAATGAGAGAGGCTGAATGTCTACACAGTGAGGAAGAGAGAGACAGGAAGGGAGAGACAGACAGAGAGACTGAAAGGGAGTGAGCGAGAGAGAGAGATAAAAGAAACACAAGAGAAACAAAGAAAGAGTGCAAGAAAGAGCGAGAGAGTAATAGAGCAAGAGAGAGACAGAAAGAGAGAGCGAGAAAGAGCGAGAGAGTAAGAGCAAGAGAGAAAGAGACAGAAAGAGAGAGCAAGAAAGAGCGAGAGAGTAATAGAGCAAGAGAGAGACAGAAAGAGAGAGCAAGAAAGATCAAGAGAGTAATAGAGCAAGAGAGAAAGAGACAGAAAGAGAGCGAGAAAGAGCGAGAGAGTAATAGAGCAAGAGAGAGACAGAAAGAGAGCGAGAAAGAGCGAGAGAGTAATAGAGCAAGAGAGAGACAGAAAGAGAGAGCAAGAAAGAGCGAGAGAGTAATAGAGCAAGAGAGAAAGAGACAGAAAGAGAGAGCGAGAAAGAGCGAGAGAGTAATAGAGCAAGAGAGAGACAGAAAGAGAGAGCAAGAAAGAGCAAGAGAGTAATAGAGCAAGAGAGAGACAGAAAGAGAGAGCGAGAAAGAGCGAGAGAGTAATAGAGCAAGAGAGAAAGAGACAGAAAGAGAGAGCGAGAAAGAGCGAGAGAGTAATAGAGCAAGAGAGAGACAGAAAGAGAGCAAGAAAGAGCAAGAGAGTAATAGAGCAAGAGAGAAAGAGACAGAAAGAGAGAGCGAGAAAGAGCGAGAGAGTAATAGAGCAAGAGAGAGACAGAAAGAGAGAGCAAGAGAGTAATAGAGCAAGAAAGAAAGAGACAGAAAGAGAGAGTGAGAAAGAGCGAGAGAGTAATAGAGCAAGAGAGAAAGAGACAGAAAGAGAGAGCGAGAAAGAGCGAGAGAGTAATAGAGCAAGAGAGAGACAGAAAGAGAGAGCAAGAATAGAGCAAGAGAGAGACAGAAAGAGAGAGCAAGAAAGAGCATTAAGTTCTTCATTAAGTTAAGGTTTAGTTAAGTTTAAATGTAGATTTTTATTGTATAGCTTGATGTGAGCAGACTGTCAAAAAAGCATTTCACTGCAAGTTATACTGTGTATGACTATGTATGTGACAAATAAAATTTGATTTGATTTGATTTGAAGAAAGAGCAAGAGAGTAATAGAGCAAGAGAGAAAGAGACAGAAAGAGAGAGCGAGAAAGAGCGAGAGAGTAATAGAGCAAGAGAGAGACAGAAAGAGAGAGCAAGAAAGAGCGAGAGAGTAATAGAGCAAGAGAGAAAGAGACAGAAAGAGAGAGCGAGAAAGAGCGAGAGAGTAATAGAGCAAGAGAGAGACAGAAAGAGAGAGCAAGAAAGAGCGAGAGAGTAATAGAGCAAGAGAGAAAGAGACAGAAAGAGAGAGCGAGAAAGAGCGAGAGAGTAATAGAGCAAGAGAGAGACAGAAAGAGAGAGCAAGAAACAGCAAGAGAGAAAGAGACAGAAAGAGAAAGAAACAGAAAGAGAGAGCAAGAAAGAGCGAGAGAGTAACAGAGCAAGAGAGAGAGAGACAGAAAGAGAGAGCGAGAGAGACAGAAAGAGAGAGCGAGAAAGAGCGAGAGAAATAGAGCAAGAGAGAGACAGAAAGAGAGAGAAACAGAGAGAGACAGAAAGAGAGAGCAAGAAAAAGCGAGAGAGAAAGAGCAAGAGAGAGAGAGAGAGACAGAAAGAGAGAGACAGAAAGAGAGAGCAAGAAAGCGCAAAAGAGAGAGAGACAGAAAGATAGAGCAAGAAAGAGTGAGACAGTAATAGAGCAAGAGAGAGAGAAAGAAAGGAAGAAAGGTGTAGAGAGGTGCAACGCTGCAATTCAGTGAGAAAAACAGTGAAACACGTTCAGGCACACAGAACACACACACCTGTAACAGTGAAGTTCCCTGACTGTAAGATAAACAAACAATGATCAAATAGATTTTAGTTTAATTTTGTTTTTGCATTTTAATTGTAATAATCTTTATATTTTTATATTTTTGTATTTTTTGTTTTGTTTTATATTATTTTAGCTTTGTTTATTTTTATTGTACCTTTAAAAAAAATCTTTTTTCGTTTTTGATTTTTTTTTTTGGTTAAGTTTTACTTCATGAGTAAAGATTACAATCCATTCCAACACACTCAACACACTCCTGAGCAGAGTGGGGGTACAGGGATCGGACCACCAGCATTTGCAGACACACAGAAACTCCTATCTACTATTTCTCATTTGGAAACTATAACGCAATGATTTCTTCCCTGGTGTTCAATCAGATAAGCAGCTAAACATAATTTACTAAATAAAGCTACAAATGCCACAATTAAATCCCAGTGTCAAAGTATAAACACAACTTTAGAAACTCATTCAAACAAGTGATAAACTTCCAAAAACAAGTAAAATCCTTCTACAACCTCATACTGACAAATAGCACACTCCTACAAGCCAAAAAAGGTTCTTTAAAAGTGGTTCTAAACAGCACCAAAAGAGGGTTCTACTATAGTTATGAGAAATCTATTTATCACTCTATAGAACCCCTTTCATAACCTAGAATGCAGCTGTAACACTCCTAAAAACTTCAGTGCGAGTGGGTGGGGCTAAACTGCTGTAGGCCAAGTTGGTGAGCTAATGTTAGTACCACAGTTAGAAGTTAGCAATCTCTTCCAAGCATGTTGAGGTGCAGTGGAGCCGTACAGGTCTCAGACGAAGCACATGCTAGCTCCTCACCCTCCAAGTGCTGGTGGCATCATGTAAGTTGGTGAGTAAACTGGGCGATGACATTTACGCTGAGCGAGTTAGGTTTCCATTCATTTGTCTGCAAAGTTTAAAGCAACTCACCAGTGTCGGAACAGCTGAGTGAGCTGGGTCGGTGCATTTCGGCTCAAGTGCAGGACGTCCAGGCCATTTTTAACGACTTTTTTTCGGACTCACCGTAGCAACTACATTATTCTCAGCTGAAACCTCTGCTGCTCTCCCAGCATTCAATGTAGCTGTGCTAAAGGTCTCGTTTTTCTAAAGATCAACGGTTCTGGGATGGCCAGATGACAGGTGATTAATTATCACCGTCCACAGTAAAGAGGGACGCGGATGAGGGACGGACACGCCTCTCTCTCTCTCTCTTTCTTACACACACACACACACACACACACACACACACACACACACACACACACTCTCATTTGTTAGAGCAGACAGAAAAAAGCTGTCAGCGATTACACATGGACACAGAGGACAAAGAGGGAGCATATTTCAGAGACAGACAGACACAAATATATATATATATATATATATATATATATATATATATATATATATATATATATATATAATAAATAATCTAATAAATATATATACATATATGTATTTATATTTATATTAGATTATTTATTAGGCATTATAATTAATTATTAGCCATGGCACCAATAGGTTCATGTTTATCTGCTCTAGAGAGTCCTATTCTAACACACACACACACACACACACACACACACACATTTACATATATACATACACATTTATATAACACATATCACTGGCATACTTTTTTTTAACCTTGTTTTGCTTAATTTCAATTAACCCACCAATTCCTAGGTCCCTCTAGCTCCAGCAGTGCTCCTCACACTAGGAGGGTAAGGACTTAACACATGTCTCCTCTGCTACATGCAAAGCCAGACACCGCCTCTTTTCAAACTGTCGCCCATGCGGCAGTTGGGCAGCCTACAAGCTAGGAGGTTTACAAGCTAAGCGGTTTAGAAGTGAAGAGGGGAGAGAGCGCCATCTACCCACCCGGAGAAAGCACGGTCAGTTGTGCTCTCTCAGACTCTGTTCAGACTCAGTTCAGCTGCTCATGGCAAAGTGGCATGGCTCCGAATGCGAACTCGCAACCCCCGAGCCATACTGCCAGCGCATTGCACTGCTGACCCACTCTGGCACTTGAAGGGGTCCATGGAACAATTTAAAGTCATGTTTTTTTCTTCTTCATTAAACATGCAGATTTTGTGTGACAGCGACAATATGTTCCAAGTATTGCACTAGAATACGGACAACCGTAATAATTTGTAATAACATGCGCACACACTCTTACCCACCCAGCTACCCACCCTAAGCAGCGGCCCTCAGTGTTACAGACTGGTTTATCAAACAGCGAAGGCAAAGGCTACAGCTTTAAAAGAGCGAGCAGCTGCGATGATTGATCCTGGCACCTGGGTTAAAAGGTGATTTACCCACGCTGCAGTGTGGGATTTGATGCTGCTGGCTTATTGCTTCAGACACAAATCCCTCTCTTCCAGACACAATACTTCTGTTACCGTCAACTCTCATGAACACGATCGGCCTAAAAAAAAAAAAAGATACTGGAAGAAAATTCAAATGAAAATTGGATTACATCCATTTGAGAGATAAAACTCCCTGCTTAAAATGAAAATCTATTTTGCTTTCGCTAAGGGTACATGACACGGACCATATCAAATTCGCTCCGCCAGCGCCAGCAGCTAGCAGCCGCCTCTTTTATTATGTTATCTCCCCATGAGAAAGACTGAGATGGAAAATAATTAATGACAACAGCAAATCTGTAATAACAACGCTTTCATATTCAATCTGTCAGGTGCGGCTGCCAGGCATATGGGGTCGAGTGTTCCATTGCTGCTCTAATCAGAAGAATCCTCTGCGAAAGGGGGGTTGCCGATACATATTACAGACCACTGCAGCAGCACCAGGGGGCGCTTTCCTGATGACACACCCCCCAGCTAGCTGGAGAACTTATGAGGAATAGTTCAGTGTTTCTTAATGTAATCTCCATCTGCTGCATCTGCACAGTACAATTACCACAAATGCTTATTTCCACACTTCTCCCAGCAAAAGAGCTAGAACAGAAAACCTGCTGAGTTGAAGCTCGCCTATAATAAAAGCCAGTGGGCACGTGATGAATTGTGACAGTAAATATTTATGCAGAACTGTAGCTTTGCACAAAACTGTTGATATGAATTCCTCATTGCTCAGATTTGTTTGTTAATGAAGCGGTAAATCTAGTCGTTCTTCCGGAGCTGGGTTTCTTTCTTCAGAAGGGGAAATTCTGTTTGCAACATAATGGTGTCGGCAGAGTTTTCACAGATGATGCCCGATTCCCAGGGATCTATGCCCTCCCGAAAAAAATGTAACCTCAAAATTCATTACTTGACTCATTTTGGTACCACTTTCTAATAAGACTTTTTTATAAAAGGTTTACGAATGACAGAGAAAGCAGTGACCGGTTGCTTTACAAACAGCAATCACACATTCCTCCGCTCTGTTAAAGCTCAGACCTTGTTAGTTTTCGATCATACTGTGCTTTCTCAGTTAGTCAGTGTAATAGAGTGGCTTAGAGGTCTAGCACCGCGCTAGCACCTTCGGGTCGTGAGCTCGAATCCCGGACCATATCGCTTTGCCATCAGCAGCTATAGCCCTAGAGAGCACAATTGGCCGCGGCGCTCTCCTAACCTCATCGCTCTTAAGCAATGTTGACTGGAACAAGGCATCCCTTAGCTGGTGCTAAGTCTTTACCCTCCTAGTGTCGGGAGCATTGCTAGTGCTAGGGAAAGCTACAAATGGGTGGGTTAACTGGTAGTACCAAACTGGGAGAAAATTTAACACACAAAGTGCAGCTTAGCATAAAGAGGTTTAATTGTGTATTTTTTTTTATTATATATATATATATATATATATATATATATATATATATATATATATATATTTAGGCTTTATTTTGCAGTGTTGCACTGTGCTCCTGATGTGGTTTCTAAACACTTCCACTTACATACCTCTCACAATTGATGGCATTATATCTAGTAGTAAAGAAAATGGACTTGACTAACTGACTTGTTGCAACAGTGGCAGCCTATTACATACAGCACCACGCTGGAATTCAGTGAGCTCTTTAGAAGCACTCATTCTTTCACTAATGTGTGTAAGGGCAGACTGCATGGCTAGGTGCTTGATTTTACACACCTGTGGCAATCTGACTGAATGACACACCTGAATTCAATGATGAAGAGGTGTGTCCCAATACTTTTGTCCAAGTAGTGCACGAAGTCACATTTTAAGCTCTAAGCTATATTGTTTACCTTTACATTTTCAGCACTGTTACTGATAATGTTTGTCCATTAACTAACACTAATGTGCTTTACACTTTTCAACACAGTCCTTTTTGGTGGTGACTACCTGAGGTACCTGAGAGACAAACAGAACAAAGCTAAAAGGTCAAATGAACATGTCTAACTAAATAAAGGGATGAGCCTAAATAGGGGGTTAAATAATAGTAACACTATTCGGAGGACAACAGGGTCACTGTTAACCTTACATAACTGTTTATTAATCATTTGTAAGAATTACAGTATGGACTCTGAAAAAAGGTGTCTGGCCTACATTGCTGCACTCAATGGCATCATTACCATAATAAAAGGTCCAAACCTAGGTGTTTCCCTCCAAAACGGAGGAACAATTTGGCTTATTTAGCATATACAAATACAAAGCAAAGCAGAAATAGCCTCAACAGCCCTTGAGACATAATCAACTCAAAGGGCTTTTGATCGACAACCATCGCAGACAAAGGGAACTGGTCTAGACGTGAAGGTGACCGGACTCAATTTACACTGAGTTCAACTGAGGTGGTATTCTCATATTGGCATCACATCCTTCACAGGAGGAGCTTAGGAAGAAGGCGGTATTTTCAAATGTCCTTTTTTCATACACATTTATAAAATGTTCATGACCCAATTAACAACCATTTAAAAAAAAAAACAAATGTTAAGACATTTATTACCCTTCATGAGGCTACTGGAACCCTCATTTCCACAGTGAATTTCACATTCCACTGAAACACAATTATGAAATGAAACTCAAAGTAGCAGGGATGGCTTCCGCACTCCGTCATACCAAACATACCCCCCCCAAAACAAGCCCATCCATTTCACCGCGGCTCGCTTTACAGCCTCCAAAGCATAATGTCAAAACACATGGCACTCAGACAAACACGAGTGTGAGAGCGAGCGGAGGATTAGCAGTTTCAAGAGTTTAAGAGACAGGCTGCTCTCTTCACAGGAAAACTCACAGCTGCCCGAGAGCGGCTACGTGCTAATGCTCGTCCAGCTGTCTACGGATTAGCTAGCAGCACTTTCGCTAATCTCCCTACCATAGCTCTTTCAAAAGCTTCCCTGCACTTATTACAAAAAAAAAAAAAAAAAAATATCCAGCACAAATAAGCATTAACAGCACAGGTCCGAAAAGAGCACCATATGTCACCCAAGTAAAACAATAACAAACAAGTGACTAGCTAAACCCCCAGCTTAGCTGGTATGCAGAGGCGGGAAAGGCAATAGCGAGACAGGAATAGCGTGACAGGCAAGTAACTGATTGGTGGACGTGTATTTTAAAGCCTACTGCTGTTTTGAGCACAGTGGGCCGAATAAAAATAAATAAATAAATAAAAACACTGACGGAAAAGTGCCAACGCTAGCATGAAAGCTAGCACTCATCGCTGAAGCAGTTTCACATGTCCATTTGTGTGCATTTACATAACTAGGGTTGGATTATGAAGAGGCTTGGATTAAAATGCACCCTAAACAGAAATTCTCCACTCAAAATGCTTTTTAGCCCAGCGCTAGTCTAAAGTTCTTTCAGAAAACAAATTTACCAAGTATTCCTGAGTGTACATCGCATTCTTTCTGGTGTTAGTGTCATACTAAATACCAAGAAAAGCAGTAGACTATATAAAGCACATCAGTACTATATAGAATAAAGTAGTATAGTATCTAGAATAAAAATATTGTAGTGTAGAGTGAATATTAAATGTATCATATATTGTAGTATTCAGTGCAGATTAATAGAATAAAATAGTATAGTACCTAAAATGAAATATTGTAGTATAGAGCATAGATTAATAGAATAAGATAATATAGTACCTACAACAAAATATTGCAGTACAGAGTACAGATTAATAGAATTAGTATAGTATCTAAAATAAAATATTACAGTATAAAGTGCAGATTAATAGAATTAGTATAGTATCTAAAATAAAATATTACAGGATAAAGTGCAGATTAATAGAATAAAATAGTATAGTATCTAGAATAAAATATTGTAGTATAGAGTAGATTAATAGACTAAAATAGTATAGTATCTAAAATAAAGTACTGTAGAATACAGTACAGATTAATAGAATAAAATAGTATACTATCTAAAATAAAATATCGCAGTACAGAGTACAGATTAATAGAATAAAATAGTATAGTATCTAAAATAAAATATTGTAGTATAGAGTACAGATTAATAGAATAAAATAATATAGTACCTAAAATAAAATATTGCAGTACAGAGTACAGATTAGTAGAATAAATTAGTATAGCATCTAAAATAAAATATTACAGTATAAAGTGCAGATCCATAGAATAAAATAGTATAGTATCTAGAATAAAATGTTGTAGTATAGAGTAGATTAATAGAATTAAATAGTATAGTATCTAGAATATTGTATTATAGAGTGCAGATCAATAATTTAAAATGGATCACATTTTATAGTATAGAGAGTTGATTAATTGTATAAAATTGCATAGTATAAAAAGCACATCAATAGTACAATATGCACATCAATAGGACAGAATAATATATTATATAGGGTAGATCAAAAGTGTCAAATGAAAATAGCATATAGAGCAGATGAAAAGCAGAAATAGTAGAAATGAGAAATGTATGAGTACACGGTGCTTTCATATCGGACTGATATGCAAAAAAAGCACAGATCACTGGCAGCCTGTGGAAACTCGCTTAATGTAATTGATAACTTGCTATTTTAGTTGCTTGATGAAAAGCATGGATTATTGATAATCTCTGATGACATAAGAATCACGTGAATTGGCTCCGTTTGTCCTCGTGCTCTGCTGGAAAATATCGGCTCAGCAGAACAAGGTGCTTTACCAGCAAATGCGCGCACACACACACACATACACACCACAAAGAACACAAATAAGCTTTTTTTTATAATTCTGCTGAAGCTTCCAATCCGCCTCTGCAACCCCCATTGCTACCAACGTCCAAGAGACCCTTACCTTACACACACACATACACATAGATACACACACATATACATATATATATATAGAGAGGGAGATGAACACACACACACAAAGACGGGGTGGAGCAGAGAGGGAGGGTGACAGAGGGAGACTGATTTACAGACATTGAGAGAGAGAGACAGACAGAGAGAGAGAGAAAGAGATGTCCCAGAGTGAATGTTGAAATGAAAAGCAATAAAGTAGTTCCTCACCTTTAGTTGCCAATCTCACACACTGCGTTTTCGTTTCCTGTAGAGGATAATAAAAAATAAAACACACACACACACACACACACACACACACACACACACACACACACACACACACACACACACACACACACACACACACACACACACACACACTATCAGCTCAGGATATGCCCACTCCCATCAAAATCACACAAAAACCACAGGGCAGAGGGTCTCTCACCTCCTCACTCCACCTTGCTGGTGTAGTTAGAGACTGCAGCTCATCTGTTGATGCACAGTTTCCCCATCCTTTAACCCTTTATCAGTGGTCAGTTTCTGACCATAGAGCCACTTTTGTCTGGATATTTTTAGGTGGTGGACTCACTTTCAATCTAGCAGCGACACTGACATGCGCACACGCACACATACACACACAATGCTACCATGTCAGTGTCACCGCTGTGCTGAGAATGGATTACCCCAATGATACCTGAACAGCAGCAGTCCAGCTGAAACTGACCAGGATGCATTGGGTAGAGGGGCCTGTTGAACTGAAGCAACAGATGCTCTACAGTCTGTAACTGTATTGTGATATATATAGATAGGGTAGGTGTTTCTAGTAAAGTGGCCAGTGAGTGGAAGCACAAGGTAGGTGTTTCTAATAAAGTGGCCAGGGAGTGGAAGCACAAGGTAGGTGTTTCTAATAAAGTGGTCAGTGAGTGGAAGCACCAGGTAGGCGTTTCTAATAAAGTGGCCAGTGAGGGGAAGCACAAGGTAGGTGTTTCTAATAAAGTGGTCAGTGAGTGGAAGCACCAGGTAGGCGTTTCTAATAAAGTGGCCAGTGAGGGGAAGCACAAGGTAGGTGTTTCTAATAAAGTGGCCAGTGAGTGGAAGTACAAGGTAGGTGTTTCTAATAAAGTGGCCAGTGAGTGGAAGCACCAGGTAGGTGTTTCTAGTAAAGTGGCCAGTGAGTGGAAGCACAAGGTAGGCGTTTCTAATAAAGTGGCCAGTGAGGGGAAGCACAAGGTAGGCGTTTCTAATAAAGTGGCCAGTGAGGGGAAGCACAAGGTAGGTGTTTCTAATAAAGTGGCCAGTGAGGGGAATACAAGAAACCATGTAGGTGAGATGGTGTGTGTGTGTGTGTATAGGTATCAGGGTGCATTTTGCTAACCTTCTCCACGCTGCTGACCGCCTGAAAGTAGATGTTGTAGTTTTTGCGTGGGGCCAGGGGGGCGTTCCAGTAGCCGTGGTACGTTTTATTATCCCCCACAGTGAATGGAGAAGGTTCTGGGAGGTTCCCGGGTGGAAGTTCTGCAGCAAAGTAATAGGGAGACCCCCCACTGGCTGCGGTCTGGTAGGACACTGGAACCTGGTAACAGTCCACACTGCCTGCCTCGCGCCGAGTCCGGTGGGGGTTCAACTCTTCCACCACGATCTGATACGCACTGACAGAAACACACAGACACAAACAACCAATCAGACGAGCAGAACTCCGAACCTGCTGTTCATGGCTAAAAGGGTGAGAGTTTTACAGACCACAGCCAAATTTCTTGCTCTCCCTCTCTCTCCTATTCTATCTGTCTCTTGTTCTCAGCCTCTCTCTGTCTTCCGGTCTCTTTCTCTCCCCTTGTGTCTGTCTCAATCTCTGTCTCTTCCACTCCCTCTCCTCTTGTCTTTTGCTCTCTCTATTCATGCACGTGTCTCTCTCACTTTGTCTCTCCCTATACCTATATCTTCCTGCCCCTCGTTTACTCCATCCTCAAGTCCTTCTCTATTTCTCTGTATCCTACTGTCCCTCTGTTCCTGCTTACCCATCTCTATCTGTATTTGCCTACCCAATCTCTCTCTCTGTCTGCCTTCTCCCAATCTCTCTCTCTCTCTTTCTTCCCTCCCCACCCATCTGTCTTTCTCTTTTTGCCTGCCTACTATCTCTCTCTCTCTCTCTCTCTCTCTCTCTTATTTACATGTTAGAGTTTTACGACTGTGCTTCCTGCCCTCTGGGTTCTCTGCTAACTCGACAGGTGTGTGTGTGTGTGTATGTGTGTCTCAGTTAATCATGCAACACTAGGAGGGGAGTTCTCCCCCCAGAAAGCTGTAAGATAATCAGAAAGCACTCTTCAACACACACACACACACACACACACACACACACACACACACACACACACACACAGATAGTGTTAAAGTGCTGCTGCTGTGCCTGTGATTCCCAATTAAGTCAAAATCAAAATAGCAGCATAGAAACCCACTAGCACTACATTCAGGTCACACACACCGTGCAAAACTTTCAGCACCCCTGGTTACATGACATGTATGGTGGTTGTTCAAAGTGTCTATAACCTTACCTCTACAGAGAACACACTTCTGCACGGACACACTACATACACACCTCCAACATACACTAATACACTTCTCTAAGACTCTCTTCTCACTCTTTCTTTTTTCCCTGTCTCTATTTCTGTTTCTCTATCGCTCTCTCTTTTTCTTTCTCTCTTCCACTTTCAGTGTCTCTCTCTTTCTCTCTCCATCTGTATCGCTTGTCAATGACAAACTGTTACAAATGACCACAGCAGATGGCCAGCCATGGAACTGTCCATAACACACACACACTTGCATGCGCGCGCACACACATACAGACACACACATGCACACCTTAACTGACTTTGATCAAAATTACAAGGCTGGCTGTCCCTCCTGTTAGATAAACCAACAACATGTGCACTGCCAAAAGTGTGATAGATAGATAGATAGATAGATAGATAGATAGATAGATAGATAGATAAATAAATAAATAAATAAATAAATAAAGTCTTGTTTGAATTAGTCAGAAAACAATCTGCTGGATCTACATTCTTCGCCTAACAATACAGACACATTGTAATCTCTTAATCTGTCAACATATCTGCTATAATCCTAACACACACACACATATTCTCCAATGCAGTGCTCAGTAAATGTGCCCGATTTGTTAAATCTCAAAAACATACACTAATCATGTAAAAACATTAGTGTGTGTTTTGCACAACAATAACAGGACGATTCACACACATACACACACACTCCATAGAGAGCCTCTGCCAGTTTAGTTCTCCTACCTTCCCCATCCATAGTACTTACACCTGAAAATACCTCTTCTTACACAGACACACACATTTTTACATTGTATATTGTACTGCATGAGACACCACTCATGATTTGATATGCACTGGCATTAGACAACACCACATTCAGCAGACTGATGCAAATTAAGGTGCTTGCGGTTAATGTGTTAGCTCAGGGATAGCACAATTACCACATAAGCTCAGGGCTACAGTTAGCATGTTACCTTCGAGACTAGGGCCTTAGCTTGTTGTTAATGCGTTTCGTCACATTGACCAAATTAGCACGTAGTTCTTGTGTTAGGTCACAGTCAGCAAGTCACATAAGGTCTATGTTCTACCTCATGGTTAAATTAATTATGTATTCTAATTACATACCAAAACAACAATTAGGCCAAAGGGCTTAGGGAGATGCACAATAAGGTAAACACATACACACACACACACACACACACACACACACACACACACACACACACACTTACCTGATGGGTGCTCCTTTGGCCTGAGCAGGTTTAAGCAGGACTGTGATGGTGGTGGCTGTTTCATTCAAAAATGCCTCAGAGCCATCATACTCCTCCAGAGTGGGAGCTGGGGGAATATAATGATAAATTCCAATTTTACTGTATTTATTCATTTAATCACTAATCATCAAAGCTAGAAACAGTAAATGCATTAAACTTCATCTTCACTAAACTTTACTAAAATCATAGAGCATAATAAAGTAGTCTGTCTGAATGAGTGTGTGGATCATATGAACATTATAGAGCATTATAGAGCTCCCCCTACACTTCCTGTAGTGTATTACAGTCTGTCAGAATGAGTGTGTGGATCATATGAACATTATAGAGCTTCCCCTACACTTCATGCAGTGTATTACAGTCTGTCAGAATTAGTGTGTGGATCATATGAACATTATAGAGCAGTATAGAGCTCCCCCTACACTTCCTGTAGTGTATTACAGTCTGTCAGAATGTGTGTGTGGATCATATGAACATTATAGAGCATTATAGAGTACCGCCTACACTTCCTGTAATGTATTACAGTTTGTCAGAATGAGTGTGTGGATCATATGAACATTATAGAGCTCCCCCTACACTTCCTGTAGTGTATTACAGTCTGTCAGAATGTGTGTGTGGATCATATGAACATTATAGAGCAGTATAGAGCTCCCCCTACACTTCCTGTAGTGTATTACAGTCTGTCAGAATGAGTGTGTGAATCATATGAACATTATAGAGCTTCCCCTACACTTCATGCAGTGTATTACAGTCTGTCAGAATTAGTGTGTGGATCATATGAACATTATAGAGCAGTATAGAGCTCCCCCTACACTTCCTGTAGTGAATTACAGTCTGTCAGAATGAGTGTGTGGATCATATGAACATTATAGAGCATTATAGAGCTCCCCCTACACTTCCTGTAGTGAATTACAGTCTGTCAGAAAACAACTGTTACAGCTGTAATTATTTTTCATATTGTTTACTGATGCTTAAGTATTGTTTTGCTGCCAGTCTGAGTCACACCTGTTCACACACAGAAAGAGAGAGGGAGCGAGCGAGAGAGAGACAGACAAACCAGAGGAAATCATATTTCCTGCAATTAGGCCAATAATACAGCTCATACAGCAGGTACTTTAGTTTAAAATAAAGAGCAAGTATGTGTGTGTTACTGCCCTCCTCTTCTCCCATTAGTGAAAAAAGTCAAGAAGCTTTTAGCTTCAATTCACCTTCATTGACTCACAGTGAACACACTGCGTTTAGTGTCTGCTAGAGAGAGTGAAGCAGACTGCATTTGCATTTAGTATGCTGGTATCTGAATCACGGTACACACACACACCTTCATATTATTTAAACAGCCTAAAAGCTGCTATCCATTGGTTGTCTTGTTAGAGACCAGAATGATGATGTTTTCGCTTGTTTGTGTGTGTGTGTGTGTGTGTGTGAAGGGGGGGGGGGTTGTGTGGGGAGAGGTACTGGTTTCATACAGAGAACATAAGTGCACTCACTGTCACAGCTGGGGGCTAACACACACACCAGCATGGTGTGCCTCTGTGCATGTCATTAATCAGTAGTTCACAAACATGTAAACAAGGATTGTTCATGAGAAACACACACACACACACACACACACACACACACACACACACACACACATAGTGCCAATAGGTTAATGTTCATCTGCTCCAGTGTGTTCTAATTTATTGGCAATACTTCTCTACAGGGACTAGACAAGTTATGTGGGTGCATTTGTACATCTGTGTCAGCAATAGGTGCAACGTTAAGGTTTGTAAAGGCAGACAGCACGTCTAGGGGCTTTTTAGGTGATTTTATACCCGAGGAAATGACGTCTCTGAATTACATCATTTAGAGGTGTGTCCCAATACTTGTAATACGCCCTTTATGTATTATAACATCCCATATTTATTACATACGTTTGCAAATAACTTTTTCTGCACTGCCACTCAAGACACTCGTGCAGTACCTGATATATTAGTGGTGATGTTGATGGTGGTCGGGAGTCCAAAGCCTTTACTGGTTCTTGCTCTGATTAGGAACTGGTAGGTGGTCCCAGGGTGGAGCTGAGAGAAAACGTGATGGGAGGCATTCCATGGCAACGAAACCATCACAGGGGGGCGCAATAATGGTACGGATGGGTCAAACGAACGCACACTGCTGTAGCTGATCTGCAGAGAAACACACACACAAACACACACTATCAGCATCAAGTGTCCTTCGGTTATTTAGCTATTATTGTTTAGCAGTTCTCATCTTCAGTTAGTGTCTTATTACAGTGTTTTCACTTAAAAATACTGACACTTTATTGGCTGGATTCTCTTGCTTTCATGGATCTAAATAAATTCCCCACACATTGATTTTAATCAGTCCAAAGATGAAGTGTGTGTGTGTGTGTGTGTGTGTGTGTGTGTGTGTATTACTAATGGCAAAATGAAAGCATTCAGTCTTTGTTCTGTCCACATTTAAACACACACACATACACACATCTGGGGTCTGTGCTGACTGAAGCAGCAACACCATTACTGCTCTAAAACTTTAGCCCTCCACAGAGAATAAGAGATTTATTACCACAGTAAAACACACACACACACGCGTGAGTGCACGTCTTCATGCATTGTCAGGCCTACTGTCTGGATGTCCTAGAAGTATTTGACAAGTTACTACTTATATAATAATAATAATACTAATAATACTACTTCTAATAATAATAATAATAATAATTTGTCATAATATAATGATTTCTAAATTCAGCCAGTGGTTTTATTTTGCCTTTCTAGCAATTCTACGAGCAGCTCTTTAAAGGTCGTCTTGGTCTTGCAGACATCAACTTGACCTCCACAATTCCCTTTATATAGTCATCTTCTGCTCTGAGGGTATCAATTAATTTAATTTTCAGAGTGCTAGGCAGATGATTGGAGCAGCCCATTGCTGTTCATTTTTGGGATGAGATTTGGTAGCATCATCTGGTTTAATACTTTCAGACAGTAGAAAGGATCAAAATATCAGCACCTGTACAGCACATACTGTTGATGATGGCAAGCTTAAGGCCACATTTTGATCTTTTTAAAATACTCCACATAATACAGGTATTCATGAGCTGCCAAGGCTGAACCTGCACTAACGCATGCTGAGTTAAACTGACAGCACCATCACTGCATGACTTTTAAGAAATGCAAGGCCAGCGCGAATGAAATACCTGTCCATGACCTTAACCCTCAGTAATCGAAAAGAAAGGTCTGCAATAAGTGGCTTCTGTTCGGTCTGTGGGTTTCCTACAAATCAGAACAGTTATGGTCTAAAACAAAACAAACAAACAAACAAAAACGCACACACACCCATACACACCCACAGTGCTGACACCAGAACTAGAATCCCGCCTAGAATAATATACATCCATCCATCCATACATACATACATACACACATTTCACAGAGTTTCAAATCATTACCTCATACTGTGTAATGATCCCATTGGGCTCCAGAGGCTCTTTCCAGTGCAGAAAGATTCGATCCTCAAACGGAGTCGCTTTCAGAGAGGCACTGGGAACAGGGCCAGGAACTACACACACACAGCGAGAGAGAGAGAGAAGGGGAGGAAAAACTGTGTTAAATGCACTGTAAGTAACACTGTAATATCACTTTGCCTCTTATAGGCCTTTGGGACAGTCTGTGTGTGTGTGTATGTGTGTGTGTGTGTTTACTTACAGTAAGCATACTGTAGACAAAAAGCATTAATGGACCACCGAGACTCATAACAAGCGCTTTGGGTTGGCTTACACAGATCTGTGTCTACTTAGGATAGTCTGTCTGTCTGTGTGTGTGAGAGAGTGAGAGTGTGTGTCTGTGTGTGCGCGTTTTAATGGGGAAACAAGTTGTTCCCCACAGTACTGATGATGTCACTGAGCTGCTCACTTTGATATAATCTAGAAAATCTCATATAACAAGAACACTGCATGATATATTCCTGCAGATTAAAGCGATTGTTTTAGATTTTAGAGATAGTGGCAAAATAAATCATAAATAAATCATAAAGAGTGAATGTTGTCGATCAGCCGAGAAGACTATATGTTCAGTATCTGAAAATACAGCTTTAGTTTTACACTGGAACTACAAAGTCAAATGTACACCATCTACACTTGGCAAACTATATGGCTCTAATTATTCTGTTAAATTCTCTCATTTCTCACAATTTCCTTCTTTTATTTCCATTTTCACCAGCCTTCCATATTCCCTTCCCCCATTCATTTTAGTCTTTTACTTCCGCTTTCCTTTTCGTCTTTCCCTTCCGCTTTCCTTTTCATCTTTCCCTTCCATTTCCCTTTTTTCTTTCCATCTCACTTCCACTTTCTTTCTGTTTTTCCCTTCCACTTTTCTTTCCGTCTTTCCCTTCCACTTCCACTTATGTCTTTCACTTCCACTTCCACTTATGTCTTTCCCTTTCACTTCCACTTATGTCTTTCACTTCCACTTTCACTTTCACTTTCCTTTTCGTCTCACTTCCACTTTCCTTTTCGTCTCACTTCCACTTTCCTTCCATCTTCCACTTCCACTTAAGTCTTTCCCTTCCACTTAAGTCTTTCCCTTCCACTTTTCTTTTCGTCTTTTCCTTTCACCTCCACTTTCCTTCCGGCTTTCACCTCCACTTTCCTTTCGGCTTTCACCTCCACTTTCCTTACGGCTTTCACTTCCACTTTCCTCCTGTCTTTCTTCTCTATTTTCAGTATTTCCTATCCATTTCCATTTCCTTGTCTTTCTTCCCCTTTTCCTATTGTTCCTATCCATTTCCGTCCATCTTCTTCTCCACTTCCGTGCACTTGCTCTTGATTTTCCTTCTTTCTTCTCCATTACCTTCCATTTCTCTTTTTCTTTTCCAACATCAATTCTTTTCCCATTTTATTCACCTCTTTCCCCACTTTCTATCCATTTCCCTTCTCTGAATTTCATTTTCTTTGCTCCTTTTTTTTTCTCTTTCACCCCACAGTCACTTTCAAACACTCTTGTGTGTGTGTATGCATGCTGAAACAGTGCACACAGGGGTGAGCTTTAGTTTTAGACAAGATGCGTCCTGGGACACCTTTCCAACACTCCCTAGACACACACGCGCACACACACACACACACACACCTATCCTCGGAGTAGAGAGGCTGCAGTATGTGATTTGGTCATGTGACTGGAATAGACAGTCTACATCCCGAGGCAATACCAACGTCGGCTTTCAGCTCCACACACGTGTGCGCACACACACACACACACAGCACTATTCATCATTATGATGAAACAGTTGACTTTTTAAAGAGGAAAAGATGTCAAAACAAATCTGGGTTTTGTTTCCTGAAAAAAAGATAATAAATATAAGAAAAAAAGTTAAAAATAAAGTACAAATAAAAAGAAAGTTTGCTTTAGTTTTAAACTGGAGCTGAGGCTAATATAGCTAATAAATAATAGAAGCTTATGTACACCGATTAGCATGGTGCTAACGGCATGTGCAAATCACCACACCCCCTCCTCAAAATGAAGTTGGTCATGTGCTTCCTGACACTCTACAACTCACTGTTGATTTAGATGTGCAGTTAGCACCATGCTAATTGGGGTACATGATATTTTACTGCGTGTGACCTACATTAACATCTGGCTCCAAAATAAAATTCAAAACTTCAGACATCAAACCCGTCTTGTCTGATCGACTGGATTTATTCACGTGTGTATTTTGATATTGTGTGTGCGTATGGATGTGTGTGTGTGTGTGTGTGTGTGTCTCACCGTCCTCCTCGGTCTGTATGATAGTCTCCTCACTCTCCTTGCGTCCCTCTGGATTGGTGAGGATCATTTTGAGGCTGATGTTGGTGTTAGGTGGCAGGTGGTCCACCACGTGTCTGGGGGCTTTTGGGTCCATGTCCAGGCAGTCACTCTTGGTCAAGTTCCTGCTGGTCAGGTAGTGGTAGCAGATGGTGACGTTGAAGGTGTGGCAGCGGGTGATGTTGTAGCCCAGAGACTCCCAGTCCACGGCAATGAAGCGAGCCTGCGTCTCTGCGATTTTCAGGGTCTTTGGTGTCCGCATAGGCTCTGAGGGCGCACACACACAGCCACTCAAGTTAAAGGCCAGAGGCCTCAAGACAAAGATACAAGAGCTGACAATTGATGACAATTAATGTTGATGACCACATGACTACAGAATTACAGAGCCAAGAGTGAAGAAAGGAAAAAACTAAGAAAGAACAAGGAAGGAAGAAAGAAAGGAAAGGAAAGGAAAGGAAAAAGAAGGAAGACAGACAGACAGAAAGAAAGTAAGAAAAAGAAAAAAAGAAAGGGAGGAAGGACGGGAGGGAGGAAAGAAGGAAGACACAAAAAGCAAGGACTAAAAGAAGAAAGAAAGAAAGAAAGAAAGAAAGAAAAATGGAAAGAAGGAAGGAAGAAAGAAGGAAAAAAGACAGAAATGAAGAGAAAGAAAGGAAGGGAGGGAGGGAGGAAGACACAAAAAGCAAGAAACAAAAGAAGGAACTAAAAAAAGGAAGGAAGGAAATCAAGGAAGGAGGAAAGGAAGTAAGAGGAGAAAGGAGTGAACAATGTAAGAATAAAACAAGAAGGTGGGAAGAAAGAACAGGAGAAGAAAAAGAAGAGGAAACAAAAAAGGAAGTAAGAAAAAGACAAGGGTAAGGAAGGAAAGAAGGGAGATCTGTAACTGACTTATCTGTTGTCAGAAAATGACACATGTTGGGGTATCTATTATGTCTGATAAACCCAGACCCGGACAGACACCATAACAACTGTGATCAGATTCAGATCATATTAAAATCTCTCCTCTTCTACCTACACACTCACTGATGTGGGATGGACCGAACGTTGACTATCTGCACTTTCTCCACTTCCTTCAGTCAAACTACCACACACTAATCATTCACATAAAACGGCAGGACTTTACACACACACACACACACACACACACACACTCTGTACGCCGAGACTTTTGAAGGATCTTGTCGGTGAAGATCCTCAAACCTCTCTGCTGCCGTGGCAACGCCAGGCTGTTGACAGCCAATCAGCATCTGATCTGGTGTGATAACCTTTTAATATGACAGCCGTGTTCTGCTTTTATCAAAGCCTGCAGATCAGACAGTGCCGGGCTCTGAGTCTGACGGCTGTAAACAACCCGTCTGGCTGTTTACCCATGCTTACACACACCTCCGCCAGGGTTAAATATAAACCTCCCTCTCTCTCTCGGTCGCTCTCAGTCTCTCTCGCTCTTTTCACTGGCTCATAACAAATGTAAGTCCAGATTCTGTTGACTGACCTTCTTTATATTAATGATGTTTAACATTAACATTACATACCATCATAATCATGTTTATTTTGTATAGTATAGCTGTATAACATAAAAAGAAGTTATTATACGTATTAAAAAGTGGATTTCCTGAAGACAGGATGGCTGCGCAGCTTTAAGTGATTCCCACTTCTGGTCAGTTTCTACATTGTTGCTACATGGTCACTAGGATGAAAGAGTCTTTGCTAAGTGGTTGCTTCGGGGATGCTAAGTAGTTACTATGGCATTGCTAGATGAATGCTATGATGTCGATAGATGGTTGCTCTGAGGTTGCCAGATGCTTGTTATGGTGTCGCTAAGTGGTCGGTAGGTGGTTGCTAAAGAGTTGCTCAGTGGTTGCTAGGCAGCTGCTATGGTATCCCAGGTGGTTGCTAGCATGTAGGCAAATGGTTGTTGTAGTACCACATGTGGCTTTTTGGGTGTTACTACCGTATTTGAATCACAAGGAGGGTACAAACTTTTGCAACCTATGCATTCCTATGGGACATTAATCTGTAACATTTACATGGATGGCTTGTTATAGATGCCTTATAGATGCTCACTTGACTTTCAACTAACTGTCTCAAATGCAACTGAACTATATGTTGAATGTAAATGACTGTCTATTGAACTCTATGCCTAACCCTAAAACTTACCTTACCCGTCTAGGGTTAGATTTAAGGTTAGGGTTAGGATTTAGGCCTGATTCAAGGGTAAGGTTAGAGTTAGGGTTAAGTGCAGGGTTACATTCAATAGAAAGTCTTTTACTTTTAACGTACAGTTCAGTTGTGTTCAGAGACATTCAATTGAATGTTAGTTGAATGTCAGGTGAGCATCTATATGGCACCATTCAAGTAAAGTGATTCTAAATAATCGAATAATCTGTTGCTAGCCAAATAAATGTACAGCCCATCAAAAAGCTGTATCC